>NW_025972142.1:0-9921 GCF_021869965.1 Rhincodon typus
TCTTTTATCATCAAAAAATGATTTATTTTCAAAAATCCATGCTGACTCTGTCCAATTTTACCATTCTTTTCTCAGCATCCAGTTATGATACCCTTTACAATAAACTCTAACATTTTCCCTACTATTGATATTAAACTAACTGGTCTGTAGTTCCCAGTTTCCATTCTTTCTTAAACAGCAGGATTACACATGCTACTTTCCAGTTGCAGGAGCCTTTCCAGAATTTATAGAAATTTTGAAAGAATCACCAGTGCATCCACTAACTCTATGAACACTTTGGTACACAGCTTAACTGGTCCAGGGAAGTTGTCAAACTTCAATGTTAACTTTTTAAGTACTATCTCTTTATGAATGCTCATTTCTTTCAGTTTCACAAGTCCCTTAATCACTTGAGCCCTCATCTTCTGATTGCATACCAATTAACACCAAGTCAAATGCCTTGTCCATTAGGCCACGTGACCAACTACCCCGCTGCAGTGATAATGGAGAAGCTAATTATATCTAGGTACTCAGTTTGATTAATAATTCTGCTTTTTAAAACTGGGGAATTTTTGCAAGAGGAACATTCATGTTTGAGAGCAGTGGAAGAAACTTCTGAAGCACTGGATGAAGCAGCATTGTGTACTTCAATCATTGAGTCAGTTGTAAAAAGAAATTCATTAGTAATGAGTTTTTTTAAAAGTATCTGACATGCATTGGAATGGTTATGTGCCAATGTTAGATTACCTAGTAGTGATGTTCAATTCTGTCAAAATGATTCTACTAGCTTAAACCAGCTCAAACACATCTCTTCCTGGGTCCAAGATGAATAACTTGCTGAAATGAAATATTTTCTCAAATTCACAGTTTTACAATGAATATCTAAATTCCAGTTTTGTTTGCAGTGCACGCCATTGGCTTTGCTATTAAACTGTGAAATACAATATTGTATTTGTATACAATGTCATGTGGCTGGCAGTGGTCAGTAATTATTTGAACATTGTGCAAATCTGTGCACATATTCACGCTTCTGTTACATAATTACTGCGCTTAAAGTTCTCCCTTTTGGCAATCTCCACAACCTTTCCCAATAATTGTCTTGAGAGCTTCAATGTTGTATAATGTACTGTCTGCTTAAGAATGTGTGGGATGGTCTGAATGCTATATTAGGCATTATGTGAAACTGTTTAAATTGTCATTATCTTTGTAACATAACATTTACTGCTCAACATCTGTACAGAATTGAAGTTTTAAATGGCTTAACTGTTACATGCTGGACCATGGATAGGTTGGGGGAGACGTACTTCTCTCGCTGTTGGCCAAGCTGAGACAAATGTCAGTAATGTCCTGCCTTTATTCTAAAGATGAGAAATGATCACTCTCTGGCACAGTTCCTGTGAATGCCACCTTGCAAGAAACACAACCTGTTTGTGCTTGTTGCACTACAGGTGGTTTCAGAAGAAAAGTTTGTTTCAATTATCCCATTGTTTTTAAATGTAGGAGTTACTTTTATTTGCTGCAATTGTCAGTCCTGGATTCATGTTTTTATAATGCCTTATCAGCCTGTTAAAGTTGGTAGTTGATTTTTGACTTCAGTGTGTAAAGCTGCGAATAGATGAGGGGCTTTTGCCTTTATTGAAAAAGAGTTGCTTATCAGAGTTAAGAGAAATTTAGCTTCGTTCAATAAGCATGAAGACCATATCAAGTTGGTGGATGCAATCTGTTGAGATATAATCATCTTGATTTCTATTCCCTTGACTTTAGAAGATTGGAAGTGATCCAATCAAGGTGTTCAAAATCTTTAAATAATTCAAAAAGTAGATAGAGAGCAAAGTTTCACAGGTACAGACCAAACTAAAATTTTGAAAAGAGGATTGAATTCTATTTGCATGTCTTGGACTAGTTATTCAACCACTCTCGCACTTCTTCGTATGCAGACAGCAATGATCTTTTGATTGAAAATAACACTTAATTTCATTTAAATAATGTCATTTTTATTGTTATTTTTAAAAAAGTGAAATATTGAAGCACCACTTTATATTTAGATCGCTGAAGCTCTTGGCTCTAACTTTTTGATCTGTTTTGTTTCTGTAGACTTCAAGTGCTTGAGGATAAAGTTGATCTCTCAGAGAAGGTGTGTTGAAATACTAAGCATTTGTTTTACATTCAGATCTGTATTTTAGTGTGTTTATGTTTAGTCTGTTTCAATGGGAAATCAATCCACCAGTGAAAAGTGTTGTTATTTCTAATATGTACAAGGTTCAGAGGGGCGTAATGCAGTTGAAACTGACTTTTAAATTCTCACAAGGACCATGGTAGGATGTGATAATCTCTTCCCAGGACTTTTGTGAAATAATTTTTTTTTCTCTGCACTTGTGTGTGGTGTTACTTCTATTACTCCATCTATTTTTAAAGTGAAAAAGGTAGTTATTTGTTCACAAGCATTTATTGAATTAAATTACAATTTTTAGTGGAGAAGGGAAGAACAACAACAATATTTCTCTTGCTATGTCGTGGTTCCTGTTTTGTGCATAAAAAAAGCATAAATGATCTGTTTTAATTATTGGTGTTTATTTATGCTTTCGTAACATCAAGTAAACCTTCTTTCAGGAATGTATAAAAGAAAAGCTGAGTTTGCTACATGGCTTCTTACAAACAAATACACAAAATGACCTCTGTGAACTGGCAACAAAACTTCAGAGAGAAGAACTCTCTGAGGTAAGTTGGTAAAGAAATCTGGTGGAGCGGGCTCTGTTGAGTAGTATATCTGCCCTTTTAAAGGGCAATGTCATGCATGCAGTGAAACACCCCCAAGAAATGGTTGTGAAAGGTTAGGGCAGTATAAAATCCGGCACTTGTTTGCTATAGATAGCGTCAGTGATATCAGACAATGCAATCTTCACTGTCGGCTGGCAGCCACAGCTTTATAATTTGTTCATTGCCTGCTGATTTGTGCAGATGAGCCTTTTTCTTTGTTGTCTTTTTCAGCAATAAGCTGTATCTCATTCTTCCTCTTACAAGAGACATTTGGGAGTCCATTGTTGTAGATTTTAAACCACCCTTCATCCCTGTGGCAGTTTTAATATTTGCTTCCCGACCTTGAATTTTCTGAGGATAAGGGAACACTATGTTTTAAGTCCATTGGTTTTGGTTTTGGTTTTAGTTTTGAAACCCTGATCCCTAAAAGTGCTGAAGTATGTTGTCCACGCTTAGTGTTAGGGCTGAGAAAGGTTATTATCATTCCATTAGTCTGAGGCAGGTATTACTCTGGGCAAGATTAATTTGTCTCAGTGATTTTGTTAAGTGCGTCTGCTGCAAGCCTGTCTTTATTGTTTCTGACTGGTTTGACTCTTTTTTGCAGGAGGGTTACCTGGCCAAAGTGAAAGCACTGCTCAATCAGGAGCTTTTCGAAGGGAATGGAGACTCTGAGCCTGGAATCAATGCAAATGGCTGTTCTGAGAATGGGACTTCGGACAGTGATAAAAATGAGACCAATGGAGTGGCCGATGAGCCAAATGGCCAAGAGGAAAGCAATATGGAGACCGAGGCAGTGGTTTTCCCTACTGCAAAGAGTCGGGGGAAGCGGCTGAGTAAATCCAACGGCGATAATAAACGTACATGAACTTTCTTTGCCTGTTGTCTGTTTACTGATCCTCTTGCTGAATGGTTTTGTACCTGCAGTTGTGCAGTGCACAAAAATATTACAAGGATGACAATGCACTCTAATTTAATCACATTCCATTTGCAAAAATGATCTGCTTGAATTCCACCTTAGCCCATTGTTAATATGCAATGCTATTCTTTGTCAATTCTTATGATTGCATAGAAAAGTGTAAGGAATGAGAGCGACAAAATATCAGCTGAATGTTCTAATCAATGAAGACACTGGGAAAAAGAATTCAATGGCATTTTATTAAAAAAAAATCCTTTCCCCAAGTCTAGGTTTCTACACTCAAGGCTATGGACCAGGAAGGGTGCTCAAGATTTGTTGACAACGTGCAAGATTCACAGCTAATGTTGAGAAAGCCTGAGGGAAGAAAATAGGATGATGCAAGGCTAGGTCAGGTTATTATAAAACAAGTTTAGAACTAGAACAAGAACTAAAAGTACAATTCTTTTGCGAGGTGATAATTCAGATGACCCCTCCCACCACCACCCCGGAATCTTGCTCACATCTGTTTCCTATTCTTGGTGATGGAAATTGAGATCTGGTGCAGTGAAGAGAACCTTCATCAGGATGATGCCTTGGGTGTCTTGGGTACCAGAACTGACTTGGAAATGGAGCCCTTGATCCCCATTCCCACTCTTTATCCACCACCACCTTCCAAACAAAATGCATAAAATTCAAAGCCACGAACGAGGTTTTGTAAAATAATGATGGGAATGCTTTTTTTGGGGGGGTGAATGATTTACTCAATCCTAGTCGGGATAGGGAAACTCAAGTAGGTCCAAATT
The DNA here is from genome assembly GCF_021869965.1 of Rhincodon typus. NCBI lineage: Eukaryota > Metazoa > Chordata > Chondrichthyes > Orectolobiformes > Rhincodontidae > Rhincodon > Rhincodon typus. The sequence continues at coordinate 4,435 of NW_025972142.1, forward strand.
CGAGTCTTTCTGTTAGATTGGATACCAGGAAGAATTTCAGCAACTCGTCAGTAAATTTGGATTTATTGCAGTCCTCTTTGGAAGGGAGTACTGCAGGTTCCCGAGAGCTGAGGGAGTCTCAAATGATAAATGGTCAGGGAGAGGGCCGCTAATTAATATAATTGCAAGTAGGACAGGCTTGAATCATTTGGACTTTCCTGGTCCTTTTTCATGTGTTTGTGTTGCCAGTACCTGTGATTTCAGACCCACAGCAATGTGGTTCACTCTTAACTGCCCTATGGGGCAATTAGGAATTTGCAATAAATGCTGGTCTAGCCAGTGACACGGTCATTATTTTTGACTATTCTTTTGTGGGATGTGAGCATTGCTGGCTAGAGCAGCCCTCATTACTACCCCAAATTGCCTACAGAACACTTAATGTGTCTGAAGTTGCATGTAGATCAGACTGAGTAAGGATGTCAAATTTCTTTCCCTAAAGGGACAGGTGGAACGAGGTTGTATGGTCCCCATTAGACTAGCTATTAATTCCAAATGTTTATTGAATTCTGATTTTTTTTTTAAATTCACTTGTGGGCGTTGCTGCCTGGCCAGCAATTTTTCCCTGTCCCTAGTAGCCCTCGAGAAGGTAGCGGTGAGTTGCTACCTTGAACTATTGTAGTCCATGTGCTATAGATAGACCTACAATGCCTCCAGGGATTTCACCATCTGCCATGATGGGATTCAAATCCATGTTTCCAGAACATTTAACTTGGGCCTCTGGATTACTAATGCAGTGACATTACTATGACTCCACCACCTCCCCTCACACATACCATGAACGTTCTTTTAAAACTACCATAGGTGCATATGCAGTAAGTTGGCACATTTATTATTTTGGCCATTATTAATGTATTTTGGGCAAGCTGTTCCATCACTGTGCTTCATAGCAAAATGTGATTATATTTTTACTGAACTTCCATGATTTCTTTACAGCACGGTCCCCTGTTAATGATTGACTCTTTGTCCTAAGGGTATTAGTACCATTTTATTGGGTTCAATGCATCCTCTTATTGAGATCTGCTATCTGATACTTTCCAGGGATGTAGATCAGCCTTGAGTGTCCTTCTAAGGTCCTGAACTTTCCCCTCCCAATACCTTGAAGGAATTCTTAAAAGGATTGGTAGACTTGGTGAAAATCCTCCATTGCAACCCAGTTTCCTACATGTGATATTTCTCCAAAATTTGCCATAATTAAAAAATGCCATGCTGTTTTTGGAGCTTCCAGTTAACAATATTTATTTCTGTTCTAGGTCTGTCAGGATCTCCAAGGGTCACCAGGAATTCAGTAAAGCAACAAACTACAATCATTTCCATGTTTGCTAAAGCGTAAGTATTCAAACAGTTAGGCAGCCTCAAAGAAAAATGCCTGGTTTCAAGTCAAGTTCCTGACTGATGAATTACAAGGAAATAGTAACTGGATTCAGGTGATGCAAGTAAAGCTTGAATGATTGGTTAACATGAGAATTGCTTACAAACTACTAAATAAATTGATATTGTTTGAGGATGTGACTCAAGCTTATAAAATTTTTTATGGGGCTCAATGGTAAATGCTGATCTGTTTTCCTTGACTCCAGGTGTGATATATAATGAGGGGCCACAATCTCGGATTAAGGGATTGGCTATCTGGAACTAATATGTAGAGGAAACATCTACTCCAAAGAACTGTGAAAGCTCAGTCAATGAGTGGCTGGTGTTGGGGAGTGTCTGGAATTATCTGACCTTTTTGTATTTTTTCTTAGCCATTTAAAAAGAAAGAAACTTGAGGAAAAAGGAAGGAAAGTTAAGTTAAAACAGCATACAATAGAGTTAATGTAAGTGAGGTAAAGTTTGAACATAGCAGTCCAGACATGTGGAATGTGCACGTTGTAATACGTAGAAAATCATGCACACCAGCTGTGAGCTGGACAATCGTGTACAAAGTGTCATTGACTGCAGAAACTTGAACTCCTGGTTTTTGAAGCTCAAACAGTGGCTTGAGTCTCTGTGGTACATCCACAGTGCTGAGAGCTATGTGGGGAGGTGGTCACCGCTGTTTGGGGTCTGCAGGAAAATAGGGAATGGGTGACTTTGATGATCTAAGAACTAGGCAGGTAAAGCGAATGACCCCTGATATGATTCTGCTTGCTAACCAGTTTTCTTTTTTAAATACTGTCAAGTATGGTTCCTCCGAGGAATGCAGTCAGTGTGATTGTGTAGCACAACTGGTGGCTCAGCTGCAAAGAAGGAAGAAGAGTGGGAAAGCTTTAAGTGATCGGGAAAAAGTTGGATGTTTCCTTGATTGTAGATGTGAGCCCAGGTTGGTATGTTCCTTGCTACTTCTTTGCTCCATCAAGAATGGTCATGGAGTGGCTGGAGAGTATTCTTTCACAGCAGGGTGAATAGCCAGTGTTAACAAAAGCACAAGTAGGAAATGAATCACGGTCCTGAAACCAGATTTTTGGGCAGTTTGAAAGGAGCTTAAAAAACAGAACTTCAAAAGCAGTAATCTCAGGCTTAATTCCAATCCCATGTGCAGGTGGAACCTGTGCCAGATGGACGGGTTGCATTTTAACAGGCCTGGGATTAATATCCACATTGGGACACTTGCTACTGTTGCCAGGGAAGGATTAAACTCAATGGAAATTGGAACGTATATGTACATTACGTATAAAATTATGAAAGGGATAGATAAGATGGAGGCAGGCAAGTTGTTTCCACTGGTGAGAGAGACTAGGACTAGGGGACATAGCCTCAAGATTAGGGGGAGTAGATTTAGGACAGAGATGAGGGAATCTGTGGAATTCTCGGCCCAAGGAAGCAATAGAGGCAGCTTCATTAAATATAGTTAAGACACAGTTGGATAGATTTTTGCATGGTAAAGGGATTAAGAGTTATGGGGATAATGCAGGTGTGAAAAGCTGAGACCATTGATAGATCAGCCATTATCTTATTGAATGGTGGAGCAGGCTCGACAGGCCAAATGGCCTACTCCTACATCTATCTCTTATGAACTTATCGAGCCAAGTGAAAGATCAGATTGGGGGGAGGACACAACTGGTAGTAAGAAGTAGATTAGTACAAAGCAAAATTAGGGAAAAAATGAGGCAAAGAAGAATATGAGATAAGATCAGAATGTAGAATAATGTCAATTAAGGGCACTGTATCTGAAGGGACACAAAGCAAAATGCTGCAGATGCTGGAAGTCTGACATAAAAAGAAATGCTGAAGAAGGTGTGGCAGCATCTGTAGGGAGAGTAAGAGTTAATATTTCGGGTCCAATATGACTTTTCAGAATTGAAAGGAGCTGGAGAAAGGTGGCTTTTATACTGTTGACTGAAGAGGAGCGAGTGAAATAGGTGGCAAGGGTGCCCAGAGCAAAAGACAATGAGTGCTAATGATGGTAAAGGTGAGAAAGATGAAAAATTGGTATGGAAAGGAGAAAATACATCTGACCTTTTCACCACTGTTTTCCAGTTCCTTTCAGTTCTGAAGATGTCATGTTGGACTCAATGTTATCTCTGTTTCTCAGAGATGATACCAGACCTACTGAATTTCTGTAGTATTTTGTATCTGAATGCAGTGATTTTCAGAAAGGTTGATGATTTTAAGACAGAAATTAAGATAAGTGGATATGATTTAATTGCTATTATAGAGACAAGGCTGCAGGGTGGCCAAGATTGGGAACTGAATATCTAAGGATGTGATATGCAAAAAAAGTAAAGGAGGTGGAATAGCATTCTTAATAAGATACAAGCTCAGCTCATTTGTAAGAGAAACCTTGAATTAAGAGACAAAGATGGAGAATCTGTCTAGATGGACCAAAGAAGTAGCAAGGAGCAGCAAAAGGTAGTGGAAGATGTTAAAAGGCCACAAAATATTAATGGCAATATTGGATGCAGTTCATATCAGAACATTAGACTTGCATTGGCCCATATCCCTCCAAACATTTCTTATTCATGTGCTTACCGAAATGCATTTTAAATGTTGTAATTGTACCTGTATCCACCACTTCCTCTGGACATTCATTCCCCACATGATTCAGTCTGTTTAAAAAAGAACAAAAAGTTGCCCTTCATCCTTTTTAAACCTTTCACCTCAAGCATAGGCAGGTGGCACTAGTTTGGTTTGGGATTATGGTCAGCATGGATTGGTTGGACCGTGTTGTATGATTCTATGTAATATGTGTGATGCAGTAATAATGAGCAATATGAAGTTACATTGATTGGGCACACTAATCAGCACTAAATTTGTGGAGAATGAATTCCTGGAATAGTATGTTGAAGGACCAAATAGGGATTGGCTGTTTCTCATTTATAATGAGAAAGGGCAATATATTAATCTTGCTGTGAAGGAGCTTTTGGGAAAAAGTGGCTGTGATCTGATAGAATTTCATGTTAAGTTTACATGTGATATAGATTGTTGTGAAATCTGGGTCTTGATTGTGCCAAAAGGAATTTATTAAAGTATGATGGGCAATGTGGCTGTGGTAGAGTGGGAAAGTACACTAAACTGACAGTACGTAGACAATGCCTGGTGTTTGAAAACATACTTGCTATGAGGACTGCTACTGATATGCATCAAAAGTAAAAGGCAAATCAACTGTGACTAATGAAAATTCGAAAAGACCAATGAAAATGCTTTATAAAGATGCCAGCAAAAGCCTGAGGATTTGGAGCAATTTAGAACGGAGTGATGGAGGACCATGAAACTGATGAAGAAATGGAAAAGAGAATATTTATGCAGGCCAGCAAGAAACGTAAAGGCAGACTGTAAAAGCTTTAACAAAAACAGAAATTGCTGAAGAAACTCAGTAGGTCTGGCAGCATCTGAGGAGAGAAAACTGTCTTAATGTTTTGAGTCCAATGGCCCTTCTTCAGAACTCAAGCGGTAAAAGTTTTAGGTGTGTGAAAATTATCAAGGACAAATCTGGTCCCATTGCAGGTAGAAATGAAAAAATATATAGTGGAGAACGGGAGGAAGATAAACGAGAAGAGCAGGAGGAAATGGTGACAAAACTCAACAACTAGTTTTTTTTTCTATTTTCATGGAAGAAAATGCAGACTATCTCCCAGAAATATTAGTGATTAAGGGACTTGTGAAACTGAAAGAAATGAGCATTCATAAAGAGAGAACTTTTTAAGTACTAACATTGAAGTTTGACAACTTCCCTGGACCAGTTAAGCTGCCTACCAAAGTGTTTATAGAGTTAGTGGATGCACTGGTGATTCTTTCAAAATTTATGTAGATTTTGGAAAGGCTCCTGCAACTGGAAAGTAGCATGTGTAACCCTGCTGTTTAAGAAAGGATGCAAATTGAGAACTACAGACCAGCTAGTTTAATATCAATAGTAGGGAAAATGTTAGAGTTTATTGTAAAGGGTATCGTAACTGGATGCTGAGAAAAGAATGGTAAAATTGGACAAAGTCAGCATGGATTTTTGAAAATAAATCATTTTTTGATGATAAAAGA
>NW_025972143.1:0-9920 GCF_021869965.1 Rhincodon typus
AGAAGGGTCTAGGCCCAAAATGTCAGCCTTCCTGCTCCTCTGATGCTGCTTGGCCTGCTGTGTTCATCCAGCTCTTGTTATCTCAACAATACACTGCTGCAAAATAATTTAAAAAAAACTCCAACTTCTTTGGACAACTTGGAAAGAAGGGCCAAGATCTGATTTGTAACACAAGGATGTGACTTATACCCAAACTAATGCAGGCAAAATAAAATCATCATGTCGATCACTTCAAAGTATTGACTATAACCAGTTTTCAATTTTAGTTTTGTCATTAGTACTTATATTTTCAGAACACTCAAACTATTTGCTACCACATCTACTTTAACAATCAAGAATCTAAGTTGCCTCAAAACATCAACTACCTAAAACTCTAGAGATCTGCAAACACTTCTTTTTGAAGATAACCAGTTACTTGGAAATTTGTAAATTAGTAGAAGTTCAAGGATTTAACCCTAATTTTTTTCAAAGTAAACCAGTTAGAACAAGGAATAAAAATATGCTATGTTAGAACAATGCTTTCTGGGTGTGGCCAGTGGGTTAAAATTCTAATTTAGACCAACATTGCTTGTGGGCACAATTATACTGAAACTGCAGGATTCTGACAATAAGCACATGTCTGACATTTCTACCAGTCAAGGTGTCTGTACCCATGCTTTTAAATTGTGCCATTAGAATTAGTTTGCTATTACTTCCATCCTCTCAAACACCATTAATATTCTTTTTAAAAATACAACAATCAAATTGAAATGATTGCCCAGAATTCTCCAGATATTTTTCAAACCTTTCAAGATTTCACAAACAATTTCTGAATTGATGATCGAGTTCTAAAATGATCAGCAGTCGTCATACAAATTATTGACTGGGTAGTATTTTATAATGTTTATGATACTGAGAATACAGAAAGATGTGAAGAAATGTGTTTTAAAAGACGAGGTGAAATTTTAATATCATAGAGTGAAATGGTATGGGAGCAGTGGATGGTTAAAAGTACTATAATGCCCTATTGTGAAGTTTGTTTAAACCCGCCTTCTTTCAAGTACGGCATGCTCAGCTGTGAGCAAGAAAGCCCTGGAGGGAGGCAGGATGCCAATTTGAATATGTTAAGAGGTAATTAACAGTTATTTTAACAGGGTTTTCATCTCTAACTGTAGGCGCACAGGTGTCTCAGGCTTCCTGGATCTCTCCAGTGAAAATAATGCAAGAAAACAGCAGCAAACGAGGGAACTAAAATGGAACAGGCAAAAAAAAAAATCCCATAAGTACTGACATCTCACAGCTACCTCCTTCCCTAATGAAAGGCATTTGCTCACAGGAGTCAAGAGTGCCAGAACCAAAGCCACATGATTACGTGATGTGGCTTAGAGCAAGTACTTGAGATGTGAAAGATTCAGGTGCCGTGACAGTTGTAATCACCCTTCAGTGCTCACCAGCAATGACTACAGCTACAGAAACAGCAATGTAAGAGGAGGCGAAGCATAAACTGACTATGGTACAAGCAGGCCCAACTGCAAGATTTAGTTAGGCCCCTATCAATGTGTCCACCTGGTAGCCACAGTGACTACACCATTGCACCAACCACCAGTATCCCTGCCCTCCATCAACACAAACCAACAAAACTTCCCTTTCGCTGACAGCAATTGCTCAATTTAGTCTTGTCCTACTGCTCATCACATGATGGAACTTGCCAGGCAGCAGAGAAAAGCAGTCAAGATATGAAATAGGAACAGAGGAGCAGTAATAGGCCATTCTGTCCTTTGAGTCTGCTCCTCCATTCAATTATATCAGGCTGATCATCTACCTCAATCTTTTCCTCGTGCACTCTGCACATATCACTTGATGTCATTAGTACCCAGAAATCTATCAATTCCTATCTTCAACATGCTCGTTGATAGACCATCCACGCATCCTGGGTAGAGAATTCCAAAGATTCACCACCTTTAAGTGAAGAAATGTCTCCTCACTTCTGTCTTAAATGGTCTGTCCCAAATTCTGAAACTGCATCCCCTGGCTCTAGATTCTCAAGCTAGGGGAAACATCTATCTACATCCAAAACAAATAAAGAACTGTGGATACTGGAGATCTGAAACAAAAACAGAAATTGCTGGAGAAACTCAGCATGCCTGGCAGAATCTACGGGAAAAAAGCAGAGTTACTGTTTCAAGTCACTGGACTCGAGACGTTAACTCTGCTGATTTCCCACACAGGCTGCCAGACTTGCTGAGTTTCTACAGCAATTTCTGTTTATCTATCTACATCACCATTGCATATCCTTTAAAAATGTTGTAAACTGATGCAAATATTTAATTTTTAAGTAACTCAAGAATTAAGCAGTAACTTAATATAACATTGTGTAACATGCCCATGTGCATAATCCTGTACAACCATAATATATTGTAATCTCGGCAGCTTTTTCTCCTTCTGCTATTCCAAAGTAGTACAAACTCTATTGCTTCAGCAGAGCTATAAGGAAGCAGGCAACTTCAGCTCTTGGCTGCATTGCTCAGATGCTCTTGGCAGGTGTCCTTTGGGTTTTAAAGCCCATGAGGGTTCTGTCAAAGATTGTTCCATACCTCCATCTGTGTAGTCGTAGACTGATCCATTTGGATACCAACTAGCACACGTGGCACTAATTGGAAGCACTTTAAGTGGAGTCCCTAATGCATGTCACCTCTCATGGTCCACCTGACTTCCCTGCTAGCAATCAGCTTTTAGAGAATTTTGCTCCATCAGTGAAACACTGAAGAATCGAGAGGATTTTACTAATTGTGTTTCATAAAATTGCAGACCATTAGTGAGGCCCTGCATACACAAATCAGACTATTTCGTTTGATGCTCCATGCAGGTAGGTGGTCACTTTATTCATGGCCAAAAATATCATTACAAAGACCTACAAGGTCATGTCACATGTTCATATCTGTTGGAATTTTTCTTCAGAGTTAGCATTAACTTGTGTATCATCAATCATATTGTAGTTACATGACATGGTTATTAAATTGGTTTAAGCCTTCATCCAGTTGAAGTTGAAGAGCTTACCATCAGTGTATTATTACCACACTTTTGGAACCTGTCAGTTGTTAGGCTGAAGCACTGCTTTAAGAAAGATTTTTCTCCAGCTGCCGTAACATGACAACTGGAGGGCTACCTCTACGTATTATTGTGTGCTCTCTTCAACAATAATGAGGGCAAGAAGACACATATAGGTAACAGTAATGGAATGTCAAACAGAGGGATGAACAACATTTACTGAGGGTCACAGTGAGAAAGAGGCGTTACATTGCATTAAAATAAAGGTGTGTCCGTACTGAATTGCCAAATGGGCATACGAGACAGTGCAGACAGAGAATGGGTGCGCTGGAAGGTAAGCTAAGATGAGACATGATGTGCAGAAGGTTTGCAAAGGCTGAGTAAAGGGATAAAGCTGATGCACAGTTTAGGATGTGGTTGAATATTTCATTGAAATTAAATTTCCAGAACTAATTAGGTTATTAAACTCTTACCCACATTATGTCTAGGAGTATGGCCCCACATCCTTCTCTCTGAGGCAAGCTTCTTCCTCTTTTCTGCAGGGAGGAGCAGCTCCTGCAGTCCCTTGGATATCACAGTGTGAAATCTAAGGAAGCCTCTGTGAATTGAAATGCAACTTTGCCATTTTGGGAATTCATTACTTTAAACTGCTTCCTCTGTTGCTCTACCTCCATGATTCATAGTTTTTGCAGTGTCCCTTTAAATAGTTCAGCTGAAGTACAATGCTGCAGGTCACATTATGCTTGTTCAGACTAATTGTTTGGGGAATCCAAAAAACAAATGCGAATGCAGTAGGTGGGTCAAAAAGTCACTGACATACCTGTTGCTATTACTTCCTTGTTTGTCATATGCTATCGCATAATATTTCCTCCTAGTACATCTGAATTTTTCAGGTACAGAAATTATTTCTGGGTTCCACTCTTTGGTTGTACCCTAATTGTTTTTAACTACATAGTACTATCTTGGATATAAGACAACTACCTCAAATGGTTTTCATTGTCATTGTCAGCCAAAACATACCTGAATGCTGAAATCTGATGTTATCTTTCACTGAGAGGAGGTTCAACTTGACAGAAACATCACAATGTCTTTGGGCCACAATTTCATACTTATTTAGCTAAAGTCAGATGTGATGCTGTTTGGAATCAAATTAATTGGTAAAATCATTAAATACTAGACAACTGAAACAATAGTTGAAAAGCCTGAGTATGTTAAGTGAAGGTTACAGAAGCAGGTTTGCCAACTTGAAGATATATCTATTCTTTCACTGACAACCTATTTGAATAGCAAGACTGCACATGCAAAACAAACCTTTTAAATATCTTAAAAGCAAAGTACAGTATTTGTATCGGCAAGAACTACTATTTAGGAGCTAGGTCAACGCCTGTAAAATAGCTCTCAAACTGGGATTTGTAGATCAGAAACTTTAGGTGACATCTGCAAAATAATGTGTTAACTAAACAGGGCTGGCCTTACAGGTAGGTAATCTGTAACGGCACAGTGGCCAGGGCCTGCCATGGTCAGAGATTGAATACTGGCCAGTTTAGTGCAAACCAGGAATGGAATGCCACTGCTAAATTTGCAGTAGTGATTGGATGAATAGACTGGCTATCTCAATGAAGAAGATTGAGGCACGGAGTAGCACTGGGTACAACACAAAGCACAACACACTGAACCACAATTAAGAAGATTAGTGGTGGGTTTTAAGTCAGTTCAGCCTTATTCATGAGATAAGAGTTGCTTTCAAAAAAAATTCACAAGGATGACATTTTCCTGAAGTTGGCTCTATTACCATCTGTAACTGCAAAAGTGATCCGTTGTTTCAAGTACCTGAAAACTCTGCAAAACTGCACTGTGGAAACTCAGAGTTACCATGTAGGGCAAATACAAAAACAAATAAAAATATTATGTTAACTTTAGAACATTTTTGTGGTATGCCAATCTGGCCACTGTATGTTTCTGTACAACACAGGTACCCTTAAAGAAGCTTATTGTCGATAGTCGATAAGTAATTTACTTTAAGATAGAAAAGTATTATTACAAGTACCTAACCTGAAACCATGGACAATATTGAATCCAGTTATGAGGAACAGAAAGTACAGGGAGACTTATATAGAATTTGAATTTAAGGAATTTGGTGATGTTTGGCTGTAATATGTTGTGTACTTAAACAACTATTATCAAATGAAGTAAAGAACCATGCCAAATTGAAGCAATACCTAAGCTGAATATGCAGATAAATTGAAAAACTTATTTGAGAAAAGCAAAACAGTAACTAGAAAACTCAAGTGACACAATATCAGATCAGTTCTGAAAACATCCCATTGCACAGGGTTTTGGTTTGTTAAAAGTAAGATAGAGCCTCCTGAGAGGAGTTAATTGTTCCAGCTGCTTTAAAAATGTGAGAAGGGGCAGCACAAAAGGTGAAAGGCACATCACTTTCCTATGGCATAGTTGGTAGAAAACTTGTGGAACTTAAGAGGTATAAAATACTCAAAGTCAGATCAGCTTTGTGAATGTGAGCAGTTTGCAATTCAGCTGAATGAGACAATTGATGCAAGTACTGCAGCACATTATTGGGTTATTCTCACTATGATTTATTAGGGGAAATTTTGAAGGATTTTCTTGTTTGTGAGGCATTACCAGAAAATAAAACAGGTGAAGAAATATTCAAGTTACTTCACAATTCATTGGAATCAGAATTACTCAAGTAGGAACAGCAAGTTGCTTTTGGCATAGACAGTGTTGATACTATGGTAAGCAATAGGAATGTTAAGAAATGTGTTAAGAAATGAGTGCAGGATTTGAAAAAAAAGTACTGGTTGATTTCAAATTGGAGGATAACTTATGAATGTCATTGTCAAACATCATCAAGTATTGATAGATTGCAGTGAGAAACAGGCATAGCCAGATCACTGATATCTGTTAAGAAAACTCTTTTTCCAGCATTATTAAAACATTTTTCATGTAGAATTTCACATTATGAGTGTTATATAGTATTATAACTTAGATGAGATAGTTCATGATTACTAATATGTTTTAACCAAAACAGCTCAAGAACCGTTGACTTAAGATGTTTTGACAAATGGAAAGTAGTGTCCAATTGTACAATAAGAAATGCTAACAGATTCCAAGATGATTTCTGGTCCTACAATTAATGATGGTTACACTATAACAGGGTGTGGCAATTTAAACAGGATAATCTGATAAATAAGGTGCTTCAGTTTTACCAAAGATGGTCTCATTATGCAATACCTTTACAAGACTATCTAAATTCTCAAGACTGTCACAAATGCATAGATTGGCAGAAGTTCAGTTGACAGTATAGAGTAAGGTAATAGCATCGTGTGAAAAAAGCAACTCAATTAGCTATTTTTGTGCTAAGAGTAATATAATTTCAGGTATAACTTTTTTTGATGGGGATGAGGCTAAGTGATGTTTACAGATAATGCTGTCACTTGATTGGTTCCAGAAATTTAAAAAAAATTAAATCAACAATAAAATGTTTAATTGAATGAGATTTGTCTAATAAACTGCATATTTATACTTTTACAGAGCTTTCAAAGAGGCAACTGCATTTTTTTGCAACACATCATAAGTATTACAGATGTATGAAAATTGATTCTCCTTTCCATAACGATTCCAATCAAACATTATACTTAAGCTCCTTGAAGAAATCCACAAAATGCCCATTTATGTTTTTCCAGGTTAAAGTGCTTGGGTCACAATCAGCTCCTTTCTTATGCAGCTTTTCCATTTCAACTCATGCCACCTAGGTTCAGAAAAATCGGATTATTAAATCAAGTTTGCGCGACTATATCAATCCCAGGGATGCCCAAAACAGTCCTGTGATAGAAGAAGTACCAACACTAGTTCATAGTTACTAAAAAATATATATAGTTACTAAGTAATCAAGTTCAGTCTCTATCAAGGAAACCAACTGCAAAACAATGCTTAGCAAATGACTGGAGATTTCGGCATAAAATATGATTATGGACTATCTCAGGAAAGTGAAAACATCTTTTGCCCCTTTTTTGCCTTCTTGTACTGATTTTGGAGATGGTGTAGCAGAGGTCCCTCCATATGGGCAGTCATCAAAATCCAAGTGATTCAATGTACACTCCACAGCGGGGATGTATCCGCTGTCCCACATTCCGGTCCCACACAGCTTGCACAAGTCATGTAGACTGCAGGGGATTCTGGGCAAGAGACGAAATTGGTATAAAAGGCTCCGTGCCTACAGGGAAAAGAAGAAAATGTGTCAGATAAAACAAATAGGATTAAATAAGATTTGTCTTTACTGGGGTTTTATTTGAGAACAATTACACTACCTCTATTTACAGAAATAAAATGCTAAGTTACAATTTATGGTGATTTTGCTGATAACTTTATTCTCCAATGGCTGGAGAAAATCTGTAATAGTGATCTCATAGAGTAAAATTTGCTGGTTCTTAAGAGGTGGAGGAGAATGCTTCAGTTCTTCAATCAACAAATTACTACTTTTTTTGTCCATAACTGGCAGCACACTACTTGACTTTTGCACTGGGAGAAAAGTGTAACCACTTACTTTGTTACATACATGTCTCTGTCAAAACTGCACTACTGTAGATAACAAGGTGTAGAGCTGGATGAACACAGCAGGCCAAGCAGCATCAGAGGAGCAGGAAAGCTGATGTTTCGGGCCTAGATCCTTCTTCAGAAATGGGGGAGGGGAAGGGGGTTCTGAAATAAATAGGGAGAGGGGGAGGCGGATAGAAGATGGATAGAGGAGAAGCCTAACCCTCCCCCTACTGACCCCTTCTCCTGCCTCCAACAGACCCCCTCCTCCTGGACACCACCCCAAGGCCTCCTACCCTCCCTCGACCTCTTCATCTCCAAATGCCGTTGTGACATCAATCGCCTCAACCTCTCCACCCCTCTCACCCACTCCAACCTCTCCCCCGCAGAACGTGCAGCTCTCCGCTCCAATCCCAACCTCACCATAAAACCCACGGACAAGGGAGGCGCAGTTGTAGTATGGTGCACTGACCTCTACATTGCCGAGGCCAGACACCAACTCTCTGACACCTCCTCCTACCGCCCCCTTGATCATGACCCCACTCCCAACCACCAAACCATCATCTCCCAAACCATCCACAACCTCACCTCAGGTGACCTCCCACACACAGCCTCCAACCTCATTGTTCCCCAGTCCCGCACCGCCCGCTTCTATCTCCTTCCCAAAATCCACAAACCTGACTGCCCCGGTCGACCCATTGTCTCCGCCTGCTCCTGCTCCACTGAACTTATCTCCACCTATCTCGACTCCATTTTCTCCCCCTTGGTCCAGGAACTCCCTACCTACCTACATCCGTGACACCACCCACGCCCTCCACCTCCTCCAAAACTTACAATTCCCTGGTCCCCAACACCTCATCTTTACCATGGACGTCCAGTCCGTAAACACCTGCATTCCCCATACAGATGGCCTGAAGGCCCCCTGCTTCTTCCTGTCCCGCAGGCCCAACCAGTCCCCCTCCACTGACACCCTCATCCGCTTAGCCCAACTCATCCTCACTCTCAACAACTTCTCTTTCAATTCCTCCCACTTCCTACAGACAAAGGGGGTGGCCATGGGTACCCGCATGGGCCCAAGCTATGCCTGCCTCTTTGTAGGTTATGTGGAACAATCCCTCTTCCGTAGCTACACTGGCCCTAAACCCCACCTCTTACTCTGTTACATTGATGACTGTATCGGAGCCGCCTCGTGCTCCCATGAGGAGCTCGAACAGTTCATCCACTTCACCAAAAACCTTCCACCCCAACCTTAAGTTCACCTGGACCATCTCTGATACCTCTCTCTCCTTCCTGGATCTCTCTGTTTCCATCTCTGGCAACCACCTGGAAACCGATATCCATTTCAAGCCCGACTCCCACAGCTACCTAGAATACACCTCCTCCCATCCACCTTCCTGCAAAAATGCCATCCCCTATTCCCAATTCCTTCGCCTCCGCCGCATCTGTTCCCACGATGAGGCATTCCACTCCCGAACATCTCAGGTGTCCTCATTTTTCAAGGACCGCAACTTCCCCCCCTCAGTGGTCGAGAACGCTCTCGACCATGTCTCCCGCATTTCCCGCAACTCAACCCTCACACCCCGTCCCCGCAATAACAACCAAAACAGAATCCTCCTCGTCCTCACGTACCACCCCACCAACCTCCGGATCCAACGCATCATCCTCCGACACTTCCGCCATCTGCAATCCGACCCCACCACCAAAGACATTTTTCCCTCCCCACCCTTATCTGCTTTCCGGAGGGACCACTCTCTCCGGGACTCCCTTGTCCTCTCCACACTCCCCTCCAGCCCCACCACACCTGGTACTTTTACCTGCAACCACAGGAAGTGCTACACCTACTCCTACACCTCCCCCCTCACCCCCATCCCAGGCCCCAAGAAGACTTTCCACATCAAGCAGATGTTCACCTGCACATCTGCTAATGTGGTATACTGTATCCGCTGTTCCCGTTGTGGCATCCTCTACATCGGGGAAACCAAGCGGAGGCTCGGGGACCGCTTTGCAGAACACCTACGCTCGGTTCGCAATAAACAACTGCACCTCCCAGTCGCGAACCATTTCAACTCCCCATCCCATTCCTCAGACGACATGTCCATCCTGGGCCTCCTGCAGTGCCACAACGATGCCACCCGAAGGTTGTAGGAACAGCACCTCATATTCCGCTTGGGAACCCTGCAGCTCAATGGTATCAACGTGGACTTCACAAGCTTCAAAATCTCCCCTCCCCCGACCGCATCCCAAAACCAGCCCAGCTTGTCCCCGCCTCCCTAACCTGTCCTTCCTCCTACCTATCCCCTCCTCCCACCCCAAGCCCCACCCCCATCTCCTACCTA
>NW_025972144.1:0-9920 GCF_021869965.1 Rhincodon typus
TTAAATGGTCATTGGATAAACATATGGATGATAATGGAATAGTTTAGATGGGCTTCAGATTGGTTTCATAGGTCGGTGCAACATCGAGGGCCGAAGGGCCTGTACTGCGCTGTAATGTTCTATGTTCTATGTTCTATGTTCAGGCAGTGCATTTGAAGTTTAGGAGAAGTTGGTGACATGGTGATTATTTGAATGGCCGGGTAAACCCTGGACTCGGTTACACGTTGACTGTGCAAGCCCTTTCATGGGATCAGTGTTCTTAGTCATTGTGGATGCCCACTCAAAATGGCTGAATGCATAGAATTCATTCGTCAAATATGGGGATGACGATAGAAAAACTGTGCACATCTTTTGCAATACGTGGACTCCCGGAAGTGTTGGTCACAGATACTAGGCCATTGTTTACCAGCAGGGAATTTCAGTAATTCCTAAAGTCAAACGGTATTCGTCATACAAGGACAGCTCCATACCATCCATCATCCATTGGTCTGGTGGAAAGAGCAGTCCAAGCTTTGAAGGCAGGCTTAAGGAAACAGCCCACAGGTTCACTTAATACCACACTGTCCTGCTTCGTGTTTGATTACAGGACCACTCCTCATGCAAATGCAGGGATAGCTCCAGCAGAGTTGCAAATGGTGAGAAGACTCCGCACCAGGTTAAACCAATCTTCCCAAACCTAGAGGTAAGGGTCAAACGGCATCAGGACTGCTAATGCCAGACACAAGTCTCCGCTGAGCAAGACAGTTTACTTCAGGGGACGAAGTTTTGTGTAGAAACCATGGGAATGGCCCTGTACGGGTGAAAGGCATGTTCGACACGGGGTCAGGTCCAGTGATGTATAAAGTTCGGTAGGTGCGACGGTGCTGAACGAGCATGTGGACCATTTGAAAGCTGCAAACTCACAAATGCTGCAGGAGCAAAATGTGCCTGGCTCCTTGATTGCCATTTTGACTGTTTTGGAACCTGTGGGTTCTCCCACGATGTTGTGCCAAACATTAAGCCAAATGAAACTAATCCCTTCTGACTGCCCTTGGTTCATTCCCCTCCATTCCATGCATATTCATATGTTTAACTAAAAGTCCCTTAAATGCCCTTATTGTAGATGCTTCCACCATCACCCCTGGCAGTGCGTTCCGGACTCCTACCACTCTCTGTGTAAAAAACCTGCCCCTCACCTCTCCTTTGAACTTCCTCCCTCTAACCTTAAATACATGCCCCCTAGTATTAGACATTTCAACTCTGGGAAAAGTTCTGACCATCAATCCTATCTATGCATCTCATAATTTTATTGACTTCTATCAAGTCTCCCCTCAGCCTCCCAAAGAAAACAACCCGAGTTTTTCTGGCTTCTCCTGACAGCTCATACCCTCTAATCCAGGCAGCATCCTGGTAAACCTCTTCTGCACCCTCTCCCAAGCATCCACATCCTTCCTGTAATGTGGTGACCAGAATTGAATGCAATACTCTAAATATGGCCTAACCAAAGTCTTACAAAGACGCAACATGACATCCTGATTCTTGCATTCAATTCCCCAACCAATAAAGGCAAGGATGCCATAAGCCTTCTTTAGCATGCTATCTACTTGTGTGGTGACTTTCAGAGATCTATGGAGTTTTTTTTTGTTTTCTTTATTTGTTCATGGGATGTGGTCGTCACTGGCTAGGCCAGCACTTATTGCCCTTCCCTAATTGCCCAGAGGGCAGTTAAGAGTCAACAACATTGTTGTCGATCTGGAGTCACATCTGAGTCACACTCAGAACCATTTTGAGGAAGGGTCACCGCACCCGAAACATTAACTCTGTTTTTTCCTTCACAGATTCTGCCAGACCTGCTGAGCTCCTCCAGCAACTTTGTTTTTGTTCAAGCTTTTCCAAATGTGTGTAAATCCTATCCCTAAGAATTCTCTCCAATAGCTTCCCAACCACTCACCAGTCTATAGTTTCCTGGATTATCCCTATTTCTCTTCTTGAATACAGGAACAACATTTTGCCAGCTGAAGAAGAGAATGAATTTCTTTCAAGATGTTGTAGGCGCAAGAGTCGAGCTGCTGTGCATTACACACTGCCTGTATCAGAGGCAAGAGTTGGAGAAGCTTGACGTGGTGCTAAAACACCCCAGGGAATGCTACAAAACAAAACAACCAAAGTCCTTGGACTCAGATTGGGAGAGATATTGCGATTGCAATGAGGTTAACCAGGTGGACTTTATAGAATATGAGTTCCCTGATTGGGGTTGTTAACCTGGTCCAGGCAGGGAACCCTGGCTGACAGATGTACAAAGGAGTGTTACCAGTCTCTGTGGCACAATTGGTCAGCACGGTCAGCTGTTCATCAAAAGGTTGGTGGTTCGAGACCACCGAGGGATAGAGCCTCCTCCGTTTTAGAAGGCCCTCTTGTGGCACAGTGGTTGTGTCTCTACCCCTAGACTGAGAGGCCCGAATTCAAGTCCCACCTGGTCCAGAGGTGTATAATAATATCTTTGAACAGGTTGATTGGAAAAAACATGGGTTAATAATAAAAATAAGAGTGTGAGAGTTCTGTTCACTCTGACAGCTAGCTCTGAGGGAGCTGGATCAGTATCAAGGACTTTCCACATGTAAATATAGGATGAATTAGTGACAGGATACTGGCCTTTGTGAAGTTATTTCACAGACCATGATAGAAAGGTGAGAAAATCATTGACTGAGTTCCCAGATACAAGAAATGCACTCTATTGGTCTTGCAGCATCTGTGAAGAAAAAATCAGAGTTAACGTTTTGGGTCCGGTGACCCTTCCTCAGAACCTAGACCGGAAATCTTAACTCTGAATTTTTCTTCATAGGTGCTGCCAGACCTGCTGAGCTTTTCCAGCAACTTCTGATTTTGTTCCTGATTTACATCATCCACAATTCTTTTGGTTTTTAAATGCACTCTATTGTCCAGTAAGTTCTGCCTCTGTCCACCTGACTGATATCTGGGGGCTTACACCAAAATTGAGTTGTCCTCCAGTGTTAGTGAGCAGCAGCCTCACATTGTCGCCTCATTGCATTTAGAAACAGCAAGAGAAAGACCTGAATTTAACATTGTCCAATAAAACAGCAGAGATCCTGAGTTAAACAGTGACTCCATGCTTTCTGCCTGCTTCTTCTTCAACTCTATATAGTGATTACGTGCTTGGCAGCTTTCAATAAACACAATGTGCAAACAAATTGCACTTTGATATATTACTACAGAGAATTTTTTTTTATTTTCTCATGGAATGTGGATGTTGCTGCTTGGGCCAGCATTTACTGCCCACCCCTGGTTGCCTCTTGAGAAGGTGGTGGTGAGCTACCTTCTTCAACTGCTGCAGTCCATATTCTCTGAGTTGACCCACAATGCCCTCAGGGAGGGAGTTCCAGATTTTGACCCAGTGACACTGAAGGAGCAGTGTTATATTTCCAGGTCAGGATGGTGAGTGCCTTGGAGGGGAACCTGCAGGTGGTGGTGTTGCCAATATCTGCTGCCCTTGTCATTCTAGATGGAAGTAGCCATGGGTTTTGAAGTTGGCAAATTTCGGCAGTGGATCTGCTGTTAATACACTGCTGTTAGTGTGCATCAGTGCTGCAGGGAGTGGATGGTTGTGGACGTGTGGTGCCAACTAAGTGAGCTGCTTTGTCCTGGATGGTCTTGAGTGTAGTTGGAGTTGCGCTCATTCAGATGAGTGAGAACTATTCAATCACACATCTGATTTGTAGATGATGGACAGGCTTTGAGGAGTCAGGAAGTGAGTTATTCAATATACCTAGCTTCTGAGCTGCTGTTGTAACCACTGTGTTTACGTGGTGAGTCTAGTTGAGCTTCTGATCAATGATCAGTGATGGTAACACCATTGAATGTCAAGGGGTAGTGGTTAGATTGTCTTCTATTGGTGATGGTCATAGCCTGGCATTTGTGTGGCGTGAATGTCACTTGCCACTTGTCAGCCCAAACCTGGATATTGTCCAGATCTTGTTGCATGTGAACACAGACTACTTCAGCGTCTGAAGAGTCATGAATGGTGCTGAACATTGTGCAATCATCGGCAAACAACCCCACCTCTGATCTTATGATGGAGGGAAGGTCATTGATGAAGTAGCTGAAAATGGTTGGGCCTAGGACACTACCTTGAGGAATTCATGCAAATATGTCCTTGAGATGAGATGACTGACCTCCAACACCTACGACCATCTTCCACTTGGTCAAGTATGACTCTAACCTCCAGAGAGTTTGCCCCCTGATTCCCATTGATTCCAGTTTTGCTAGGGCTCTTTGATGCCACACTTGGTTGAATGCAGCCTTGATGTCAAGGGCTGTCACTCTCAGCTCACCTCTGAAATTCAGCTCTTTTGTCCATGTTTGAACCAAAGCTGTAATGAGGTCAGGAGCTGAGTGGCCCTGGCAGAACCCAAACTGGGCGTCACTGAACAGGTTATTGCTGAGCAGGTGCTGCTTGAGAACACTGTTACTGACACCTTCCATCACTTTACTGATGATCAAGAGTAGATTGATGGGATGGTAATTGGCCGGTTTGGATTTGTCCTCCTGGACATGCCTGGGCAATTTTCCACATTGTCGAGTAGATGCCATAAGACCATGAGTCGTAGGAGCAGAAATTAGGCCATTTATTCCATCGAGTTTGTGATATACATAAATGATCTGGAGGAAGGTATAGATGGTCTGATTAGCAAGTTTGCTGATGACACTAAGATTGGTGGAGTAACAGATAGTGAAGGGGACTGTCAGAGAATGCAGCAGAATATAAATAGATTGGAGAGTTGGACGGATGGAGTTCAATCCAGATGGCAGATGGAGTTCAATCCAGGCAAATGCGAGGTGATGCATTTTGGAAGATCCAATTCAAGAGGGACTATACGGTAAATGGAAAAGCCCTGGGGAAAATTGATGCACAGAGAGATCTGGGTGTTCAGGTCCATTGTACCTTGAAAGTGGCAACGCAGGTCGATAGAGTGGTCAAGAAGGCATAGGCATGCTTTCATTCATCGGACGGGGTATTGAGTACAAGAGTTGGCAGGTCATGTTACAGTTGTATAGGACTTTGGTTTGACCACATTTGGAATACTGCATACAGTTCTGGTCGCCACATTACCAAAAGAATGTGGACGCTTTGGAGAGGGTGCAGAGGAGGTTCACCAGGATGTTGCCTGGTATGGAGAGCGCTAGCTATGAAGAGAGGTTGAGTAGATTAACATTATTTACATTAGAAAGACGGAGGTTGACGGGAGACCTGATTGAGGCCTACAAAATCATGAGAGGTATAGACAGGGTGGATAGCAAGAAGCTTTTTCCCAGAGTGGGGGACTCAGTTACTAGGGGTCACAATTTCAAGGTGAGAGGGGAAAAGTTTAAGGGAGATATGCATGGAAAGTTCTTTATGCAGAGGGTGGTGGGTGCCTGGAATGTGTTGCCAGCGGAGGTGATAGAGGCGGGCATGATAGCATCATTTAAGATGCATGTAGACAAACACATGAATGGGCAGGGAGCAGAGGGACACAGATCTTTGGAAAATAGGTGACAGGTTTAGATAGAGGATCTGGATCCGCGCAGGCTTGGAGGGCCGAAGGGCCTGTTCCTGTGCTGTAATTTTCTTTGTTCTTTGTTCTTTGAGTCTACTCCACCATTCGATCATGGCTCATAAGTTTATCAACCCCATTCTCCCGCTTTCTCCCAGTAACCCTTGATCCCTTTGACAATCAAGAACCTATCTATCTCTGTCTTAAATATACTCAATGAAATGGCATCCATATCCTTCTGCGGCAGTGAATTCCATAGATTCACCTCTCTCTGCCTGAAGACGTTTCTCCCTATCTCAGTTCTAAAGGGTCTTCACTTTACTCTAAAGCTGTGCCCTTGGGTTCTAGTTTCTCCTGCTAATGGAAACACTTTCCCAACATCCACTCTGTCCAGGCTGTTCAGTATTCGGTAAGTTTCAATTAGATCCTCCCTCATCCTTCTAAACTCCATTCTGTGTCGACCTAGAGTCCTCAAATGTTCTTCCCATGTTAAGCCTTTTATTCCTAGGATCATTCTCGTGAACCTCCTGTGAACCACTCCAGGGCCAGTACATCCTCCCTGAGGTGTGGGGCCTAAAATTGCTCACAATATTCTAAATGTGGTCTGACCAGAGCCTTATAGAGCCTCAGAAGTACAACCCTAATTACTGACTCAACCTGCAAGTTTACCTTGAGAGAATCCTGGACTCGGACTCCCAAGTACCTTTGCACTTCAGATTTCTAAATTTTCTCCCCATTTAGAAAATATTCTATGCCTCTCCTGCCAAAGTGCATGACCTCACACTTTCCCACATTGTACTCCATCTGCCACTTTTTTGCCCACTTTCCTAACCTGTCCAAATCCTTCTGCAGCTTCGCCACCTCCTCAATACCGCCTGTCCCTCCATCTATATTTGTGTCATCTGCAAACTTAGCCAGAATTCCCTCAATTCCTTCATCTCGATCATTAATAAATTAAGTGAAAAGTTGTAGCCCCAACACTGACCCTTGTGGAACATTGTTGTAACTGTACTGGAACAGCTTGGCTAGAGGAGCAGCAGGTTCTGGAGCACAAGTCTTCAGTGCTATTGCTGGAATGTTGTCAGGGCCCGTAGCCTTTGCAGTATCCAGTGTCTCCAACCGTTTCTGGATATCACGTGGAGTGAATTCAATTGGCTGAAGACTGGTATCTGTAATGCTGGGGACCACTGGAGGAGGCCAAGATGGATCATCCACTCAGCACTTCTGGCTGAAGATTGGTGCGAATGCTTCAGCCTTATCTTTTGCACTGATATGCTGGGCTCTTCCATCATTGAGGATGGGGATATTTCAAAAAAAGTTGATTTGTGGAATGTGAGCCTCACTGGCTGTGCCAGCATTTATTACCCTCCCTAATTGCCCCTGAGAAGGTGGTGGTGAGCCACCTTCTTATGGAGCCTCCTCTCCAGTGAGTTGTTTAATTGTCTATCACCATTTACGACTGGATGTGGTAGGACTGCAGAGCTTAGATCTAATCCGTTGGTTGTGGGATTGTTAAGCTCTGTCTATCACTTGCTGTTTATGCTGTTTGGCGTGCAAGTAGACCTGTTTGGTGGCTTCACCAGGTTGATACCTCATCTTCAGGTATGCCTGGTGCTGCTCCTGGCATACCCTCCTGCACTCTCCATTGAATCAGGGTTGATCCCCTGGCTTGATGGTAATGGTTGAGTAGGGGATATGCCGGGCCATGAGGTTACAGATTGTGCTGGAGTACAATTCTGCTGCTGTTGATGGCCCACAGCCCCTCATGGATGCCCAGTCTTGAGTTGCTAGATCTGTGCGAAGTCTATCCCATTTAGCACGGTGATAGTGCCACACAACATGATGGAGGTTGTTCTCAATGTGAAGGTGGGACTTTGTCTCCACAAGGAGTGTGTGATGGTCACTCTTACCAATACTGTCATGGACAGATGCAACTGCAGCTGGCAGATTGGTAAGGATGAGGTCAAGTATGTTTTTCCCTCTTGTTGGTTCCCTCACCACCTGCCGCAGACCCAGTCTCACAGCTATGTCCTTTAGGACCCGACCAGCTTGATCAGTAATACTGCTGCCGAGCCACACTTGGTGGTGGACATTGAAATCCCCCACCCAGAGTACATTTTATACCCTTGCCATTCTCAGTGCTTCCTCTAAGTATTGTTCAACATGGAGGAATACTGATTCATCAGCTGAGGGAGGACAGTATGTGGTAATCAGCAGGAGGTTTCCTTGCCCACGTTTAGCCCGAAGCCATGAGACTTCATGAGATCCAGAGTCAATGTTGAGGACTCCTAGAGCTACTCTCTCCCAACTGTATCCCGCTGTGCCGACCCCCCTGCTGTGTCTGTCCTGCCAGTGGGACAGGACATTTCCAGGGATGGTAATGGTGGTGTCTGGGACATTGTCTGTAAGGTATGATTCTGTGAGTATGACTGTGTCAGGCTGTTGCTTGCCTAGATGCAAGACGGCTCTCCCAGTTTTGGCGCTAGCCCCCAGATGTTAGTGAGGAGGACTTTGCAGGATTGACAGGGCTGTTTCTGCCGTTGTTGTTTCCATAGTTGAATCCGAATAGTCTGTCCAGTTTCATTCTGCTTTTTTTCTGTTTAAGTGATTGATACGACTGAGTGGCTTGCTGGGCTATTTCAGAGAGTGCTTGTGAAACACCCACATTGTGGGTCTGGAGTCTCATGTAGGCCAGAACAGGTAAGGATGGCAGTTTACTTCCCTAAAGGGCATTGGTGAACCAGATCTGTTTCTCCAACATTCGATAATGGATTCACTGTTATCGATAGATTCTTAATTCCAGATATTTATTGAATTCAAATTCCACCATCTGCTGTGGCGGATTCAAACCTAGGTCCCCAGAGCATTTGCTGAGTTTCTGAATTGTAAGGCCATCACCTCCCCCTATTAAGACTTTTTATTACATTTTCAACATCTCCCATTGAGAATATTGTATTTGCTTGTTAATGTGTTATTTTAAAACATAATTGACTTGTAAAGATCAGTGTTGATCACAATTTCAAGATCCCTCAGTTCCTCTGCATTTCTCAGCATCCTATTCCTCATTGTTTTGCCCTGTGTCTTGTTTGTCCTTTCCAAATGCATGATCTCAGATTTTCTCCGTATTGAATTTTAATAACCACTTTTCTGCCCACCTGACCAATCCATTTATCACTTCCTGCTGTCCACAGCTTTTTCCTAGTTTCAAACATGCAAATAATTTTTGCATCAAATGCAAATTTCTTAATCATGCTGCCTAAATTTTTGTTCAAATTATTTATTGATATACAGCATGAAGAGCAAGGAACCTCATGCTGAACCCTCTGGAAACGTTTCCATTTACCAAAGCACTGTCAACCATCACCCATTACTTTTTACAATATGTATGTTTATGGAATATGGACATTACTGGCTAGGCCAACATTTATTGACCATCCCTGATTGTTCTTGACTATTTGGTGATAAACTGCTTTCTTGAGTCATGGTAGAATTTCAAAAACTGTTGTTAAAATCTGCATAGAAAACATCAGATGTGGTGCATTTATCAACCCTCCTTATTACCTCCTGAAAAATTCTATTGTTAGTCCAACGTAAATATTCCACTAAAACTATCCATGCTGACCTGATCAATCTGAGCTTTTCTGAATGACTGTTCATCTTTTCCCTCAAATATCTCTGACGGTAATTTGCTACCACCAAGATTAATCCAGTGACCTGTAATAACTCAAACTGTCTGTTTTTCCCTTTTCAAAAAGCATTACAACTTCAGCAGATTCCAGATTGTCAGCACCCTCATTATGTGTCACTTTTCTTTCAACAGGTTACAAATTGGCCCAGCAAAACCGTTTCAAAGAACTGAAAGATTACACGTTTGTAACCCCATATGTTTTATCAGGGAAACTGAAAAGTAATATAACTGTACTTCCACAGGTAATTAATCTGACATTGTTTGACAGTGTGATTGCTTCAATTCAATTTAACCTGCTGCCCCATCCCCATCTATTGCAATGCTCCAGACTGTTCCAACGAGAAATTCTAATTGAAGTTCTATAACATCAATTCCCCATGTGGAAATCATGACCCCATTTTCAACAGATCCAATTTTTATCAGCAGGGGAAAGGAGCGCACTGTGAATTGCACAAAAGGAAACACAAGCTTGACAGGATCGTTTGAAATTTGTGCTGCATTCATGCAGATTCTGTTTTCACTGGTCAAAGGGCTTTGTGTCAGCACAGACTTGGTGGGCCGAAGGGCCTGTCCCTGCACTGAACTGGTCTTCGTTCTTTATTCTGCAAAATGGGAGTCGCTATTTAGAGTCATAGAGTCATACAGCACAGAAACAGACCCTTTGGTCCAAATCGTACATGCCAAACAGATATCATAAATTA
>NW_025972145.1:0-9919 GCF_021869965.1 Rhincodon typus
AGAAGGGTCTAGGCCCGAAACGTCAGCCTTTCTGCTCTTATGATGCTGCTTGGCCTGCTGTGTTCATCCAGCTCTGCACCTTGTTGTCTCTGATTCTCCAGCATCTGCAGTTCCTACTATCTCTTGATAGTGTAACCCTTCTTTACTATGACTGCATAGGAGTGTAAGCTTAGATTTTGCGCTCAGGTCTCTGGAACGCAACTTGAACTCTCAACCCGCTAACTCCTGAGTTGTTTCCAACTGAACCATGACTTGCATCTATAATTTTTGGTTAAAGGCACTTGCCCACTGGTTGGCCTTATTATTTTCGCTGCTTTTCCCCACCATTGAGGATGTTCACTGCCCTTACCAATAGTTTTTTTTTGTGCCTCCTACCATTTGCAGTTTGCTGTGGCAGAACTAGAATTCTGACTTGACCTGTTGGTTATGAAACCTTTTTTTGCAAATGTACTTTTTATAAAGAATTTTTTTTAATGTATGTACACAGGTATAAAATAGTTCTGCATATAAAGAAAAGTCAAACTCTGGAATTTGACATTCCCTGCAGTTACAAAACCAGAGGCATTTCTTAATCATGCATGAAACTATTTAAGTACATTTCGAGGCAGAGAGGGTCTGATAACTGAACGGATCTTCATACTTTGGCAGAAAGACCTTAGACAGCAGTCTTTTCCCACTGCACCTTGGTTTGTTTGATTTGATTTATTACTGTCACGAGTACGGAGGTACAATGAAAAGTATTTTCTTGTGTGCTTTACAGGTAGATTGCACTATACAAGTGCATCAGTGTAACAGAACAGGACAGAGTGTAGGATACAGTGTTACAGCTGCCGAAAAGGTGCAGAGAGAGATCAACATTAACATTAAAGAGATCCATTCAAAAATCTGATAAGTTGGGAAGAAGCTGTTCTTGAATCTGTTTGACTACGTATACAAACTTTTATATCTTCTGCCTGATGGAAGCAGGTATAACCAGGGTCTTTTATGTTGGTTGTTTTCTGGATGGGGAGCTGGTTTGCATGATGGAGTGGGCTGTGTTTGTAACTCTCTGTATTTTCTTTCAGTCTTGGGAAGAGCAGTTGCCATACCACGCTGCGCATCCAGGTAGGATGCTTTCTATGGTGCATCAATTAAAAATTTGCAAGTATCTTTACGGACATGTCGAATTACCTCAGCCTGCTGAGGAAGTAGAGGCGTTGCTGTTCTTTCTTATCAGTGGTGTCAGTGTGGGTGGACCAGAACAGATTGTTGGTGATCATTACTCCCAGGAACTTGACGACCTTGGCCATCTCCGCCTCTGCACAATTGATGCAGACGGGCATGTCCTCCACTCTGCTTCCTGAAGTCAATGACCAACGCCTTCATTTTGCTGACATTGGTGGAGAGATTTGAGTGCTTAGTGGCATGGTGTAAAAACAACAATCTCCTTCCTGTACCCCATCTTTTTGTTGTTTGAGATTGGCTTACAATGGTGGTGTCATCGGCAAACTTGTAAATGGAGTTGGTGCGGAATTTGGTCACACAGTTGTTTGCATAACGAGTATAGTAGAGGGCTGTGTACGCAGCCTTGTGGTGCACCAGTGTTGAGGTTTATCATGGAGAGATGTTGTCGCCTATCCTTACTGACTGTGATCTGTTAGTTAGGAAGTCAAGAATCCTGTTACGGAGTGGAGTCCTATGTCCCAGAGATGAGTTTGTTTGGAATTTATGGTGTTGAAAATGGAGCTGTAGTCAATACATTAGGCCTGATATTGGTATCCTTTGTTGCCCTGTTGTTCTAGGGATGAGTATAGGGCCAGGAAGATGGCATCTGCTGTGGACCTTTTGCATTGGTAGGTGAATCGCAAGGGATCAAATCAGTCTGGGAGGCTGGAATTGATGTGAGCCTTGACCAACCTCTCAAAGCACTTGGCGGCTACCACCAGTTTTAGTGTGTCCCTTAACATATACTGGACCTTAGAATGTACTAATCTGTGACATGCAGTAGAGCTCAACTCTTTACAGTGGAAAACCAAACTTCAGGCAGACCAAAGAGCATCTTTTCACTGAGTTGATGGTCCTCTAAGCGCAGTTGATGTCTGTTTGTGTGCATCCTGGGGAACAGCCCATAGAGCACAGAGATCTGTTGGTTGAGAAACCCTTTTTTCCCCACAAACTTTTTATTCCTAAAACATCTTTTATGTACATAGTCACTACCGCAGTTTGGTTCTGTATGGTCTTTGCATATGGGGAATAAACGAATGTTGGAGTTTGACCTTCCTGACAGTTCCAACAAACAAACCCAAGGCATTTCTTGCTTATGCAATATTCTATTTATGTACATTTTGAGGCACTGGGAGGGTCCGAGAACTGAACAAACCCCTGTTCTGCTTTGGCTGAGAGATCTTAGACGGTGGTCTTTCCCTATTGTGCCTTGGTGGTAGCTGCCCCAAGTTTTAGTGCATCCCTCAGCATATAGTCCTGAACCTTGGAACATGCCAATTGGTTGTGAAACCTTTTATGTATTTCAAAGGTATACTTTATTCACACAAAATCTTTATATGTAGTCACAAATGTGGTTTGGTTCTGTACAGCAGCATATCAGACACAACCAATCACTTTGTAGTGTTGATGTTACTTTCCAAGCAGGTACAATTACAGCTATTGTGTACTGCTTCCTCTGTTTAGTATGGGTTACTAGTTGAATATACCCACACAGGAAGCAATCTTAACACGACCAATAATTTTGTAGCTTGCTGGGATATGCATTCGGACAGATGTCGCTGAACTGGCAGTTGTTGGAACCAAAAAAGGATGGTTTGTGACTAGACTGTGATGGGTATGCATCAATGAGATGCTGATTGGCTGCTGTGTCTCTCTGTTCGGTGACTATACAGGAAAAGTGGTTTTCGGATGTGGTTAGGCCTTTGAGTAGCACATAAGTCAACTGACATTTAGTGACAGTAGTATCGGCAGCAAGTGGAATGCTGTGGAACTGAGGCCCGCTCTCCTGACATCAAAATGACATGTGAGATGCATCATCTTTGCCAGTTGCAACTTTCTCTGACTTTATATTTTAATTGTTTTGATTATTAATTCTTGCATTTATATACTATTTGTGTAATATTTACCATAGAGCTAATTTGTTAATATTTTCTACATATTGTTCCTGTTCTCCCAAATTATATTCATTACTTATTTAGACTCTTACTTCAGATATTGAAGAACATTTCGTGAAATATCTGATTTGAAGTAACTTTTTTGTGAGCAGGTATAAACATTTTTTAAACTGTAGATCTTTCCTGCCATTGCTCAGCGATCATAGAATTGATATCAGGCTAGGTAGATCATGAATATCAATTTTCAATTATGAGAATTAACCAACTTCTTGAATAATTTAAGGTGGTACGTATTTGAGGAAAGAGATTGGACTCTAATGCATGCCAGTCATTCATGTGACTGCCCATGTGAGAAAAGTAAAATGAGGGCACATGTTGCCCCAACACCAGATGCTGCTTGCCCAACAGAAAAGGGGCACCGAAGCTGGAGACTGAGAAACTGTACCAACCAAAACACCATGGGAATAGATCTGCAACTCTGACTAACGTTTCAATTTCTGTGTTCTTGGAGTTTCTCAGCAGATGCAAATTTGACAGCACTGCATAAATATTTTGAGGATCTTGCCTCATGTTTGGCCATTTGTTTGGAGAATTATAGAGCTGTGAATGAAATCAGAGCACCTTTGTTCTTCTGGGTTTGCCCGTGTTTCTATTGAAGCTTCACTATTAACCTTTTGCAACTGGGGAATGACTCCATTCTCTGTGGCACCGACAGTGAGGAAGCCCCTGGATTCCATCCAACTGGTTGACCCACTCCCTGGTTGAGGGGAAAGAAATTACCATGTGGTAGGATGTGAAAGGTGATCTATTTTCCTATGAAACAGCACAATGTTCTTCAAGGCTTAAAACAGGGAGATGATGCATATTAGCATTGTTCATTCTGAAAATATTCAAGCTGTAATAACAAGGGTACAGCAGACCAGTTACAGAGATGCTAAGCTTCTAGTTTTGAGAGGGAGATGTGTGTACTTATCATTCCCACCAATAGATGTATTTAGTAGACCCTGAAAGTGTCTCTTCAACCAGCTACAGTGTAAGACAGTGTGCTTGACAGTTCAAAGCAACCTAGGTTTATATAATTCACTCAAAGGACATGGGTAGTGCTGGTTGGCCAGCATTTATTGCCCATCCCTAATCACCCTTGAGAAGGTGGTTAGCCTATAAGTGTCAGCCTATAAATGTAAATTGATCCCTGGGACAGAGGAAATGTTTTGTCAGCAGCCTTGGTCATTTCTGTGCTGAGAGCCAAATAGCTGCTGCTCGAACACTGGCTATTGAAACTTTTTTAATTCACTCGTGGGACATGGATGTGCTTGCTTGTCTGCCAGCATTTATTCCCTATCCCTAGTTGCCCTTGAGGTAGTGGTGAGCTGCCTTCTTGATCCACTGTAGTCCATGTGTTTATGGGTTGACAGACCCTCAGGGAGGGAATTCCAGGATTTTGACCCAGGGACAGTGAAGGAACAGTGATATATTTCCAAGTCAGGACAGTGAGTAGCTTGGAGGGAAACTTGCAGGTAGTGGTGTTCCCATGTATCTGCTGCCCTTGTCCTTCTAGACGGAAGTGGTCATGGGTTTGGAAGGTGCTGTCTGAGGATCTTTGAATTCCTGCAGTGCATCTTGTAGGTAGTAGTAGCATTGGTGGTGGGGAAGTGGATGCTTGTGAATGTGGTTCCAGTCAAGCGGGCTGCTTTGTCCTGAAGAGTGTCAAGTTCTTGTTGATGGAGCTGCATCCATCCAGGCAAATGAGTATTCTATCACTCTCCTGACTTTCGTTCAGTTGAGTTTCTGGTCAATGGTAACCCCCAGGATGTTGATAGTGGGGAATTCGGTGATGGTAATGCCTTGAATGTCAAGGGGCAGTAGTTAGATTTGTCTCTTATTGGAGATGGTCATTGTCTGGCATTTGTGTGGTTCACATGTTACTTGCCACTTCTCATCCAAGCCTGGATGTGGCCCAGGTCTTGTTGGATTGAACATTGCAATTCCTCAGAAATTGAGACATTCAAATGGTGCTGAAGGTTGTGCAATCATCAGTGAACATCCCACTTTTGACTTTATGATGTAGGGTTGGTGAAGCAGCTGAAGATAGTTGGGCTTAGGACACTACCCTGAGGAACTCCTGCCAAGATGTCATGGAGCTGAGGTGACTATCCTTCAACAACCACAACTATCTTCCTATGTGCCAGGTATGACTGCAACCAGTGGAGAGCTTGCTCTGTGATACCCATCGATTCCAGTTTTGCTGGGGCTCCTTGATGCCACAGTTAGTTGAATACAACATTGATCTCACTCTCACTCTGTCTCTGTCTCTGGAATTGAGCTTTTTTTCCCCATGTTTGAACCATGGCTGTAATGAGGTCAGGAGCTGAGTGGTCCTGGCAGAACCCAAAGTGGGCATCACTGAGCAGGTGCTGCATGATAGCACCTTCCATCACTTTACTGATGATCGAGAGTAGACTGATGGGGTAATAATTGGCCCAGTTGGATTTTTTCCTACTTGTGTACACAACATATCTGGGCAATTTCAGATGCTAGTTTGTAACTGTACCGGAAGAGCTTGGCTAGGGGAGCAGCAAATTCTGGAGCACAAGTCTTCAGTATTATTGCCGAATGTTGTCTGAGCCCATAGCCTTTTCACTATGCAGTGCCTCCCCACTGTTTCTTGGTATCATGTGGACTGAATTGAATTGGCTGAAGACTGATTTCTGTGGTGCTGGGGATCACTGGGGGAGGCAGAGATGAATCATCCAGGTGGTGATTACCACTAATGCTTAAGCCTTATCTTTTGAACTGTTATGTTGGGCTGTTCCATCACTGAAGATGGGGATATTTGTGGAGCCGCCTCCTCCAATGAGTTGTTTAATTGTCCACCACAGAGCTTAAACCTGATCCGTTAGTTTTGGGATCAATTAGCATATGCAGCAAATGAGAGTTGTTTGGCATGCAATGTGTGGAGCCGAATTGCAGTAGTAGGGAGGGTGAGGTGGCTAACCTGCTTTAACAGATTATTTGGCCGTAATTGTGAATTATGTGTCCCTTTAAGTTATGTAGAACCAAGTGTTACTCTATGCTGGATTCATTGGCTATTTATTGTCGAGAGATCGATCTCTTTACTATTAAACTTGTGTCAGACGCTCTCATCACAGTGTAAACTGGCATTTTATAGAAACAAGATGACATTCCTAGGGAGTTGTTATGATTGTGACTTTTCCTTTTGTAAAAAGCCAGTATTTCTCACAGCTTGCCTTTCCGTTCCATGGATTGTGCTTGTGCCAGCTAAGCCTGAATAAATTACTGTTGTCATTTTATGGAGTGAATTAAAATAAAAGGTGGCAACTGTGGCTGCTGCCCTGCAGATGTATATTTGCAAAGCCCTGCATGTTGTGTGAATTTCATCCTCAGTAATGTGCTGTTATCACTGTTCACATTTGTGATTCCCTCAATGTGGATTGGATGACTGTTTGTTTGTTTTGCTGAATGGCTCCCTCTGTCTACAAGCATGGCTCCTATTTTAACTCCAACTCTTGGCCATGATGGATATTATTGACTTCAGTAACCTCAGTGCTGAACATTTTTTCCCCTAGTTCTGTAGAATGAGATGCTTATAATGAATGCATGACACATTTGTTTGGATCTCTGGTCAGAATGGACACTTTTCTTGTTTAGTATTCATTACCTTGGTCTAGTTGGATGATAATGGTGGCTCGAGAGGGGAAGTGGTCAGTATTTGGTTCTTGTTTGAAGAGGAGTTAGAGCGCAAGAAATAGGAACAGGAGTGGGATGTTTGGTCCCACAAGCCTGTTCTGTCATTCAATAGAATCGGGGCTGATTTGACCTTCTTCACAATCACTTTTCCTCAATCCTTGATTTCCCTTACTGATCAAGAAGCTATTCATTTCAGCCTTTTAGTATACACTTAAATGTACTCTGCCCTGCCCCCCACCAACATCTCTGTGGCAAGGTGTTCCAAAGCACTAAACCCTCTAAAGAAGAAATTCTTCCTCATCTCAGAAGAAAGGGGTATCAATTTAAGACAGACTGTACCTGCTGCTCCGAGACTCTTCAGAAGGGAAGCATCCTTTCAGTATTTACCCTGTCAAGCCCCTTAAGAATCCTATATATTTCAATGAGATTACCTCTCAGTCTTCTACATTCCAGTGAGAAGAGTTCAAACCTGTTCAACCATTGGCTCGTAGTCAATCTCCCTCCATGCTGGGGATCGTCCTAGCGAACAGTCTCTGAATTGCCTCTGATGAAATGATATAATTTCATAAATAAGGGGACCAAAACTGCTTACAGTATTCCAGATGCATCTCACCAGCACCTCGTACAGTTGCAGTAAGACTTCCCTCCTCTTGTACTCCAACCCCGTTGAAATAAGGGCCAATGTTCCATTAGCCTTCCTGATTACCTGCTGCACATGTATGCTGGCTTTGTGTTTCATGCACAAGCATCCACAAGTCCCAATGTGTTGCAGTTTTTCTCCATTTAAATAATATTTTGTTCTTTTGTTCTCCCTTCCAGAATGAATAACTTCACATTTTTCTACATTTATACTCCGTTTGCTAGCTCTTTGCCTGCTTCTTAACCTATCCCTCTCCCCCTCTCTCTTCCCCCCCACCTCTCTCTTCTCCCCCCCGACCCTCTCTCTCTCCGCCCCCCCCCCCTCTCTTTTTATAGACTGATTTGTAAGTCCTTCACAACTTGCCTTATTTGGCTACAGTACATTGCTTCTTTCCTCCAAGTCACAATTATATATTATAAACAGTTGTGGTCCCAGCACGAATCCCTGTGGAACCCCATTAGTTACAGGTTGCCAATCTGAACAAGAACCCCTTATCCCCACTCACTGTTTCTTGCCCACAAGCCAGTTCTTTCTCTATGCCAATATACTCCATTGACCATCATGGGGCAATTATCTTCTGTGTGGTAGCCTGTCAAATGCCTCCTGGAAGTCTAAATATGGAGTATGGAGGGAGATTGACTATGAGCAAATGGTTTGAACTCTTCTCGCTGGAATGTAGAAGACTGAGAGGTAATCTCATTGAAATATATAGGATTCTCAAGGGGCTTGACGGGGTAAATACTGAAAGGATGCTTCCCTTCTGAATATAATGTATGTATTGTTTCCCTCTATCCATTGAGGTTGAGACTTCCTTAAAAACTCTATAGTGAGACACGACACTATTTCCCCTTCATGAAATCATGTGGACTTTTCTCAATTAGATCATGATTTTCCAAATTACTGTTATTACTTCCTCAATGGTTAATTCCAACATTTTCCAACAATAGATGTTAGGCTAATCAGCCTATAGTTATCTGCCTTTTGCCTCCCTTCCTTTGAATAGGGGTGTCACCTTAGCAGTTTTACAATCCTCCAGGACTTCTCCAGAATCCAAAGATTTTTGGAAAGCTGCAACCAACACGTCTACTATCTCTGTAGCTACTTCTTTTCATTTCCTCTGCAAGGCCATCAGGGCCAGAGAACTTATCTGCCTTAACCTGTTTAGTTTCTGTAATACTACTACTCTAGCTATGGTGATGGTACTTAATTCCTCCACTGCTCTGGGATCTTTGAAGGTTCTTTCACTGTAAAGACTGATGCAAAATATGAAATACTGACATTTCCTTGTTCCCCATAACCATCTCCTCAGATTCATTTTCTAAGGGGCATATATTCATTTTGACCTTTTTTTTTTTCTTTTCTTTTAATATATGTTTAAAGAAGCTCTTGTTGTCAGTTTTTATATTCCTTGCTAGTTTGCCCTTGTAGCTTTTCTCTCATTATCTCTTTAGTCCTGCTTTACTAGATTCTGAATTTATCCCAGTCTTTGGGGCTATTCTAGGGAAAAAAAAATGTAGTTTTTAAATGACTTGTTCTCATAAGTTGAAAATGCCTTGTTTACTTTGGATGTAGAGCACAGAATCAGGCCATTTGGCACACCCAGTCCATGCTGGTGTTTGGGATCCAGTCGAGCTGCCTCCCAACCTTTCCTCATTTAAACCTGCCATCATAACCCCTGGTTCATGTCTCCCTCACACACTCGTTCAGTTTCCTTTATTACTTGCTTAAATTGCTCCTTTTTCACGTTCTGCCATTTCGGGCATTTTTAAAAAAACATTCTTGTCACCCTCGTTTAATTTCTAGTTGATGATCTCCGTGTGTCGTTGTAGTCTTACCCACAAGAGGGAACGTTCTCACTGCATTCATTCTGTAAAAACCTTTTGTAAATTTAACAATCTTTTTATTGGGTTACACCTTGACCTTTTAAAAAGGACTCAGCCTGTCAATCTACTTGAATTTTTCATAGCCAGAGCCTGATGACCAATGTTGATATTTACTGTGTTCACCCACTCACTAACTGTGGATTGAGACCAAGCATGGGTGACACATGGATTTAAATGGCTGGTGTTAACTGTGCTGGTGGTCAAAAAGGATAATATCCTTTTCATCCTGACTTTTGGGGTGGGATTGGGTGCAGGCATTTTCAAGCGGTTTTCCCCTCATCCTGCACACTGAGATATTTAACAACATTTCCCAATTCGGTCACTGGGAAAGATTGGAGCCACAATGTCATGGAAGTGACAATACCTCCAAAACTACACCATCCTTGCTTGGACATATATTGCAGCTATTATCATTATCAGAAAAAAGTGTTGGAAATCCTCCCCTATAGCCATTTAAGGGAACATCAAGAATGAAAGCCTATCCAGAAACAGGCCCATCACTTTCAGTTAACCAAGGTTAGGTATAAAATTGAGCCTTGTCATCATTGCTGAGGTCCTGAGAGTAAATAACAACAAATATTGGTTGTGCA
>NW_025972146.1:0-9919 GCF_021869965.1 Rhincodon typus
GATGAACACAGCAGGCCAAGCAGCATCATAGGAGCAGAGAGGCTGACGTTTCGGGCCTAGACCCTTCATCAGAAAAGGGGGAGGGGAAGGGGGTTTTGAAATAAATAGGGAGAGAGTGGGAGGCGGATAGAAGAGGGATAGAGGAGAGGATAGGTGGAGAGGAAACAAACAGGTCGAAGAGGCGGAGATGGAGCCAGGAAAGGTGAGTGTAGGTAGGGAGTTAGGAAGGGGATAGGTCAGTCCAGGGAGGACGGACAGGTCAAGGGGGCGGGATGAGGTTGGTCGGTAGGAGATGGAGGTGCGGCTTGAGGTGGGAGGAGGGGATAGGTGGGAGGAAGAACAGGTTAGGGAGGCAGGGACGAGCTGGACTGGTTTTGGGATGCGGTGGGGGCAGGGGAGATTTTGAAACTTGTGAAATCCACATTGATACCATTGGGCTGCAGGGTTCCCAAGCAGAATATGAGTTGCTGTTCCTGCAACCTTCGGGTGGCATCGTTGTGGCACTGCAGGAGGCCCAGGATGGACATGTCGTCTGAGGAATGGGAGAGGGAGTTGAAATGGTTTGTGACTGGGAGGTGCAGTTGTTTGTTGCGAACCGAGCGTAGGTGTTCTGCAAAGCGGTCCCTGAGTCTCCGCTTGGTTTCCCCGATGTAGAGGAAGCCACACCGGGTACAGCGGATGCAGTATACCACATTGGCAGATGTGCAGGTGAACATCTGCTTGATGTGGAAAGTCTTCTTGGGGCCTGGGATGGGGGTGAGGGAGGAGGTATGGGGGCAGGTGTAGCACTTCCTGCGGTTGCAGGGAAAAGTGCCGGGTGTGGTGGAGCTGGAGGGGAGTGTGGAGCGGACAAGGGAGTCACGGAGAGAGTTGTCCCTCCGGAAAGCAGATAAGGGTGGGGAGGGAAAGATGTCTTTGGTGGTGGGGTCGGATTGCAGATGGCGGAAGTGTCGGAGGATGATGCGTTACAACAGGTGGCTTTCCCCATTTATTTGTAAATGTATATAAAGCATCAGTATAAGTTAGTCTCAACTAAATACAATAAAAAATTAAGAAGAAACATTCTCACCCAGAGAGTGCTTCGGTCAGGGAACTCAATACAATATGATATAGTTCAGGACAATAGCATAGAAGTCTTTAAGAAGAAGCCAAATAGGCATATGAGGGAGAAAGGAATATGGGTGTGATAGGTGATTGAGGATGAGAGGAAGCTTGTGTAGAAAGGACAGACTAGTGGAAGATGTGATTCAATGCAGAAAAGCATGAAGAGATACACTTTGGGGAGAAATGAGGAGCTGCAATATAAACTAAAGGAGACTATAAGACTATAAAGCATAGGAGCAGAAGAAGGCCATTCTGCCCATTGTGTCTGTTCACCATTCAATGAGATTATGGCTGATCTGATAACTCTCAACTCCAGTTTCCTGCCTTTTCCCATAACCCTTGATTTCCTTATTGATTACAAATTTGTCTATCTCAGCCTTAAATATACTTAATGATCCAGCCTCATTCTTGACTTCCACCGTTTTTATCATCCACAAACTTGGATATCGTACATTCACTTTACTTATTCAAGTCATTGATATACATGCTAAGTAACTGTAGCCTTAGCACTGATCCCTGAGGCATTCCACTAGTTACAGATAGCCATCCTGAAGATGATCTTCTTTATTCCAACTCTGACTTCTAATGGTTAGCTCAACCTCTATCCATGCTGACAGCAACATGGGCTATTATTTTATTAAAAAACCTAACATGTGGTACCTTATCAAATGCCTTTTGAAAATCCAAATATATAACATCCAATACTTTCCATTTATCCATCCTGCTTGTTACCTTCTCAATTCTAAAATGAATGCAGAAGCAGAGGAGCTTGATCTGGTGGGGGGAGGGAAGTGGATATCAGGGGTTAAGTGCACAAATCACTGCATATGTCAGTGCAAATTAAGACGTTGGTTAATAATGCATGCAGAATGCTGTGTTTTATAAATAGAGGCATAGAATATAAAGGCAAGGAAACTACGGTGAAAATTTATAAAATAATGGTTTAACCTCAACTGCTGTACTGTGATCAATTCTGAAAATCACATATTTGGAAGGTTATGAAGGCCTTTGAGAAGATGAACAAAATATTTATAAAAAATATTCCAGGAATGAAGTAATTTCTATCTATACAGACAGATTTTAGAAGCAAATATTTGTTCTCTTTAGATGTCAAAGATAAAGTTGATGTCAGTTCTCAAAATCCTGAGGGATCTGGACTGAGGAGATAGAGAAAAATTCTTCTATTGATAGAAGGTTGAAGAACCAGAGAATACTGATATAAAGTGAATGGCTAAAGAATCAAAGGTGACATGAAGAATAACTATTCCAGGATTGAGTAGTTAGGATGTCAGGCACTACCTGGTAGTATAGTGGAGACAAAATGACTTGTGGCTTGCAGAGGGATTGGATAATTATCTCATGGGAAAAATGACATTGCAAGACTATGGGAAAGTGCAGGGCAGTGGGAATAGCTGAGATGCTCTTGCAGAGAGAGCAGGGAAAACATGATGGACCAAATTACTTCCTTCTCTGCTATGAGCATTCTATGATTTGACATGCTGTTTTCTCTCCCAACACTCACGCCTGACTTAGATTTTAGTAAGTTTGTATTGGTGCTGAGAACAGTTATACACATTGTTATGTTCACTGGGGTAGTACACTGAAAATCAAACCTTGCTATTCCCAGAATGGTCACAAAAATTATAGATTTTAAAAAAGGACGTAGAATTCCCCGATTGACCTGTCTTTGAGACCCAGATTGACAGAAAACATGTACTATGTTTCTGTATTTTAAAAGAATGGTTATTTATTGCAAATAAATATATTTTAACTACAGATTAACAATTATGAACAATCAACAAATAACTTGACTAGTAAAACCTCTAACCTTCTTCTGAACTGCCTGTCTACACACACAAACAGACAGATACTGATAGGAAAACAAGGATGCTCTGGGCAGAAGGCAAGACTGGGAAAGAAAATCAATGGTCCATGTCCACAGGGGTTTGCTGAGACGATCCTTTGCCGATCACAATACTGCTTCTTGATTCTCCTTCTTCAGATAATTCCATCTTTTGTAGAAGGTACTGGATGGCTGGCTCACATTTATGAAACTCTAATTTACTGGTTAAGACCCACAGCTAACAACATTTGCATCTGAAAAAATAATGTCTATAATCAGGTTTGACATGCTTTTTTACAGATCCTTCACAAGTAGAGCCCACCCGTTAGAGCTCCTGATGGTTTCTGACTATCTTGTTAATACCCCGAAGTTGTTGAGCTGCCTGTAAACCATTAACATAGTTGTTGGTGGCAGGAGACCTTTATCATTGATTGTCGCTAGTCCATAGACCAATCACCTACTTGTTGCCAGCCAAAGCTCCATTGGCTCCAGCTTGCTGGCAAACTAGGCTTCCAGTTCTGCTTGAACAAGCAGCTGTGTAAACATTACGTATATTGATTGTCAGGTTGCACATTCTTAAAAAGTGCAGCAATCCTTCAACAATCCTTGGTTTTTAAAACAGTTCTTTTCTCATTTCAGTCCACATCAAAATACAGAAAAATAAAAAGATGACATGAGCTAAACTTAGAAAAATCTTTTTGCATTTGATCTTTCTTAAAGATGATATGAATTAAACAGTCATGTCTGAAAATAAAAATTGTTTTTATAAGATAATTATTATTGCTCATTTCTATTTCTTTTATTATATGCTTTTGGTGAATCCAAATTCTTTCAAACTATCTTTCTGTCAAGCTTTGGAATAGTAACAATTATACATGTCTACATCATCGACTTGAAGAAGCCAATAGACACCTAACCTTCGAATCATTGTGTGTAATGTTAGCACTATCATGCATTTAACAAAATTCATAATTATAACTGAGTTGAATCCTCTACAATATCATGTTTAATGGTAGTTATAATTATAGTGGTAATATATTTTCCATTCCGAGAAGGCAATTTTATTTCTGATTTTGGACCATGGTACACACTTGCATGACTCAAATGTTTCTTTCCAATACAACATAACAATGAAATGTAACTCAGGGGTGATTGATTTCTCAGAATAAAGAAGTGATGAAGGTAAAATAGTAGATTATTTGCTAGTAGACAAGTACCAGCTGTACTGTCCAGATTTCGCACATCACTACAAAACAAGAAGTAATTGAATTCAAAAGCACATTGATTGGTTTGCAGTCTATTTTGTCAGGAACATGAATCACTCTGTTGATGATCTGTGCAATTCTTTATGTATGTGTTAAATTTGATGTACCTTCTGTAAAATTTCAATCCCTTTGTGCTGTATTCATTGAATAGAGAATTTGAAGATCACAACAGCAGATTCATGCATTTCAGAACAACATTATGCTACTTAATCCTTATCATTCCTTCTCTAATCCTAAGAAAAACTCAGCTGTCTGCTGTTGAAAGGAAAATTTAATTAAGATTTTCTGTTACAGGACACTGTCCCTGCCATAATTTTGAAGAATTGCTCGACTTTAAGTGAAGTTTTACCTTAAACCATGCTATTGCACAATTAATGACTTCCAATCAAGAAAAAATCAGTGTCAAAAATTAAGAGGCTGGGGGGGGTGTTCTAAATCCCAGCTACCTACTATTGTTGACCGTAATAACCACTACTCAAATCAGGAATGAAATATTATATTCTTCAGATAGACATTTATATCTATGGACGTACAAATTAATTAACACATGTCACTGTATGTCATATGGAACTGCCTGGAATAGGTTCGACCAAAGTTGGCAAACCTTATGACAAATATTCAACAAAATCCTTTAAACCTGCAATGACTTTAACCTACCTGTAAATAGTATGAATAAATCTCTTCTTTAAAATACTCTGACTTATGCATTAATTATAAAAGAAAACTCCTTTTCCATCAATGGGTCATTTTCAGAATGTTAGTGATATAAACAATCACTTACTTTGTAAATTTCTCATACAATAATAAACTAAGTATTTAAACCACGTCAGGGCAATACAGATTGAGCTGATATTTTATTTTAGCTTTGTGTTATGATGTTGTTTACCTTAAAGAATTTGAGTTAACATGCTAAAGAAATAATTTAACAAGTATTTTGGTTTGGCCAATGTTTCAAGGTCCTTCGTGCAAGACATCTGGAGAGTTGAAATAATAATAATTTATTTTGTCTAAATCTTTTAATTGCAATAATTTTATAACCTGATTACACATTGGTTCCCAATGGTAAATT
This sequence comes from Rhincodon typus, assembly GCF_021869965.1. Lineage (NCBI taxonomy): Eukaryota > Metazoa > Chordata > Chondrichthyes > Orectolobiformes > Rhincodontidae > Rhincodon > Rhincodon typus. The sequence continues at coordinate 5,282 of NW_025972146.1, forward strand.
GGTGCCAGACTCTATTGTACTCCTTGACAGGGACAGCAGGCTTCCTGGTAGACCAAGCATTTCCAAGTGCCTGTTCACCAGCCTCTTCTGGGATGCCATTTCTTCCAGCTTTTATTTGTGTTGTCTGTAGCAGAACTCATGTGCAAACTCACCATCTAAGACTTGACTCTTGTTCTATCCATTTCCCTGACCTGGTAGGCGGGTCACTTATTCATGAAAGTTTGTCACGTGCAGGTTCTAAGCTGCCCTTTGAAGTACACGCAGTATCTGACCTGATGTCTGTAACACTGAGTAATAGTGTCAGTTTTTCATCTTGTTTATGCTGGATCTCAAACTCCCACAGTGTTTGACCATATTGTAACGCTTCAGTATCTGAAAAAAAAGGTCAGCAAGGTAAAGTTGTCATGAAAAGAGGTTTGAAGGAATGCAAGAGGCATAGGCTTGTATTTGTGTAGCTTCTAAATCAGAAAAGATTGTCAGCTGAGGTGGGGAGGTGGGGTAAGTCATGAGAAAAAGGAGTATGAACAGCCCACCGGCCGTGAAACTTTCAGCTCTACCATTGGTCACACTCTCAGTTGTGGTTGCTCCAAAGATGACAAGCACTGGAGATGACGACATGTAGCACTACCTGACCTCCCCCATTTTTGCTGTTGCTGCCTCTGATTTGCATCATCTTGCTCTATCAGGTGTTGATTTTAAAGGTTTCATGATCACAGTTACCTGATACAAACAGTCGACAATTTATCACAATGTTTTGATAGTTTATTGAGAACTAACAGTTTCACCATGGTACATTAGTTAATTAGGCAGAGAAAAGAAATATATGACCCGTGACAGATAAGAACGCCTTACTGATCCCAGACATCGGTAGAATAAAGGAATAGAGGCAGCACACTTCCATGTCCAAGTGGTCCTGCGCTCTTTTATGCTGGTGTCTGGTAGTCTTTAGTGGTCTTAGTAACAGCAGTCTTTGTTCTTCCCTCATGCTGATGTAGGGGCACTCCTGGTCGTTCCCCTAAGGAGATGATGAGGCTTGTTTCCCTGGATCTTCTTGTCCCTTCCTCTCCTCTTGTACTTGTTAATAGTCCTTATTTTGGGGACTGACTGTTAATGCTATTTCAATCACCTGACTAACCCTTCTTGGCCAGTGGCCATGGGACAGCTAATCATGAGTCAGATGACTGTTGTCCCTTTGTCCACCTCCATCTGAAGATAAGTGACTTGGTGACAGGATTTCAGCCAAACAGTGTTATTTCAGTGGCGACAAGAGAAAAGCATGTCCTGAAGAAATTTGCTCACAGCAGTTGTCTTTGACTTGGGGGAAGCATTTCTAGCATTATGCACATTAAATGGGAAGCTTGACATGGACGATCCTGCCATTGAAGACCTGGCCCAGCATGTGGAAAGAATGTGTTTTTTTTCTGGGCAAATAATGTTGGGGCAGATGAAAAGCAACAAGTAATTTGGACAACTTGTGGACCCATATCTTTTTCTGTTATCAGGAGCCTATCTTTTCCTGAGGGACAGGACACTATAACCTTTCAAGAGTTGACAGATTTACTTAAGGAATATTATGACCCCAAGCTGCCTCGAATTTTGAGATACTATCAGTTTTACTCAGCAATTTGAGAACCAGGGGAATCCTTATTGGGATTTTTGACAAGGTTAAGATGACTGGCAGAGGCATGTGATTTTGCTTTAACCCCTTATGAGATGCTGAGAGATCATTTTGTGTGTGATATTAATTATGTAAGCATGCAAAAGTTTCTACAAGCAGAAACCCAACTAGATTTCAAGCAGGCACTACAACAAGTGTTATTACTGGAAAAGTGGCAAGTGGAGCATATGAGGTACAGAGTATTCTGAACGGAAGTGGAACCCTCACCAGGCTGACTGAGCTTGGGAAACACCACTTGAGTGAAGGCAATTGCATAGCCTCACTCAGGACATATCCTGAACAGAGAGACTCTAGGTCACCCCACAGCAAAACCCCCAAAAAGAAGCAAAGCTTTGGCCGAATGGTTAACATTTTCTTCAGGATCTGGACCGACAAGCCATTGTTGCTGCTGGGATACAGACTCAAGACAGCAAAAGAATCCCAGTGGACCTAAATTGAGTAAGAAAGTTCATAGACCAGTATCCAGGAGAGTGCACGCAGGAAATTCCACCCTCACGTGCTTGGGAACAGTGAAATTGTTTAGCAACAACCAAATCAGAAACAATCATAATAAATGTCTGGTTAAATGGTCACCTGGTTCTAATGGAGGTTGATACTGGCATAGCCGTTTCAGTCATCACAGAACCAGCCTTTAACAAAATTCGCTCTGGATTCCAACCGTTAAGTTTGCGTAAGGCTTCAGCTAGCTTGGGAGCCTTTACCAGGGAACCTTTCCAGATTTAAGGGTCCAACTTCGGTTTTGATCTTTTATGAGAAGCAGCTGGTTCAGTTCCCACTGATTGTGGTAAAAGGCTCGGGCCAAGCCTAATGGTTGAGAAAGATTTACTTAGATTGGCTAAACATTTTTTGATTGGAAAATGGCTGCCCAAGTGAAGTCCTAATTAAAAACCTGTTAGTTTTTCAGGAATGTCTAAGGACTATCAAAGGAGCCAAGGCCACCTTCCATGTTGAGCAGGAAGCAATTCCACGATTCTGCAAGGCCCACCCAGTGCCATTTGCCTTATGTGCAAAAGTTGAGGCAGAAATCAGAGGGCTAGAAAGTGAAGAATCATCAAATTAATCCAGATTGTGGAATTGGCAGCACCAGTCTTAACAATTATGAAGCCCAATAGATCAGTTCACCTTTGCGGAGATTTTAAACAAACAGTAACCTGCTTTTCACAGCTGGATAAATACCCAATCCCTCGCAAAGAAGATTTATACACAATTCTGAATGGGGGCTGTCCTTCACAAAGCTGGACATGTGCGATGCATACTTGCAATTGATGAGGATTCCCAGAAGTATGTGGCAATTAATACATAGAAGGGTTTGTACCAATATACAAGACTGTCACTTGGGGTATCATCAGCCTATGCAATTTTTCAGCGGATGATGGAGAACATTTTACAAGGTCTATCGCAGGTCACCATTTATCTAGATGATGCCCTAATAACAGCGAAGACCAATAGGGAGCACTTAGGGAACTTGGACATAACCCTTAGACATTTCTCCCAAGCGGGCTGTACCTTAGAATGGAACAATATATGTCCAGGCACCCCAAGTAACATATTTGAGCTGCAGAATTGACAAGATCGAGTTACACCCATTGGAAGATAAAGTGAGGGTGATCAAAGGTGCCATTGCTCCCACGACATTACTGGAACTTAGGTCTTTCCTTGGGCTGATGAACTATTATGGAAAGTTCATACTTACCTGGCCTCCATCCTGGCACCTTTGCATCAACTCTTGAAAGAGGGTCAGCCTTGGAAATGGTCATGTAGCTAAGCCACAACATTCAGGGAAGTGAAGAAGTAGCTATCATCATCCTTTAAGGTGTTGCATACTATGATTCCAAGTGCGATCTGGTATTGATATGTGATGCCTCCCTGTATGGCATTGGAGTAGTATTAGCTCATAAGTGCTGCAATGAAGAGGAATGTCCAATAGCATATGCATCCAGGACTTTGGCTAATGCAGAGCGTAAATACACCCAGATAGAGAAGGAAGGTTTGGCGGTCATATTTGGAGTCAGTAAGTTCTGTCAATACCTTTACAAACATAAATTTGTAATAATAATGGACCACAAACCCCTGCTAGGTCTACTTAAAAAGGACAAGGCAGTGCTGCCCACAGCTTTAGGCTGAATTCAGCAGTGGCGTATAATTACAAGTTGGAACACCGTCCAGGAGGCCAAGGAACAAATATGGATGCATTAAGCTGCCTCTCGCTGGAAGATACACCACCCTTGGTACCACTACTGGAAGAGTCTGTAAATGCTTCACATTTTCTGGATACATTTCCAGTCACAGCTGACAATATCAGACTTTGGACGCAGAAAGATTCAGTCCTGGCAAAACTGAAACAGCTGGTGATGATGGGGGAAACCAAACGGCAGTCACAACCAGAGCTAAAACCAGAGCTTTTTGGACCCAGAGAGACCAGATCATAATAGAAGACGGCATATTATTATGGTGAGTAAAAGTGATATTTCCATTCACCTAACCTGCAAACTATAGGGCAATACAGCATGGCCAATCCACCCACCCACACATCTTTGGACTGTGGGAGAAAACCAAAGCACCTGGCAGAAGCCCATATAGACATGAGGAGAATGTGCTGTCATACTGGGTTGAAAAGACAGGTCAATTAGGTAATTCTGGATACATTTAAAAATCTTTAACTGTTGACATGACGCTAGGAATAGTGAGGTTTGATCTCTCCCTTGCTAATCCAGCAAAGGGTAACAAACGTACAAAAAAACGAGGACCATGGACCGTAACTTCCCCTCCTCGGTGGTCGAGAACGCCCTCAACCGTGTCTCCCACATCTCCCGCACCTCATCCCTCACACCCCGTCCACGCAATAAAAACCAAAAAAGAATCCCCCTCGTCCTCACGTACCACCCCACCAACCTCCGGATCCAACGCATCATCCTCCGACACTTCCGCCATCTGCAATCCGACCCCACCACCAAAGACAT
>NW_025972147.1:0-9917 GCF_021869965.1 Rhincodon typus
AGGGTCTAGGCCCGAAACGTCAGCCTCTCTGCTCCTATGATGCTGCTTGGCCTGCTGTGTTCATCCAGCCCTGCACCTTGTTGTCTCAACTTTGCAGAGATTATTATTTGTATGGACCATAATACTTCATTTTAGTGAGATTTCATACTAAGAGTTTGAGATTGTTTTATTGGAATCTAATATTACACCCATATAATTTGAAAAGCATTCATAGCACAGGAAGACATTTTCCTGGTGTATGATAAACCAAGAGCAAATATGTAAGAAACTGAATGTTACGATCAAAATGGATGGGTAGAATATGGGACAATGCTGTCACTTCAAAAAGGTTATTTTGCTTGTTTTTTTTTGACGAGAGGTTGTAAAGACAAGCGGTACCGAACTGACTACTGGAGACGGCCTAAGGAAGCAACTTAAGAGGCCTTTAGATTATTTTTAAAACATTGGAACAATTGAAGCAGCTTGAATGGGAGTGGCCAGTTCTCATGGGACCAGACTTTCTTGTTTTTTGTAGCTTTAGCAGTCAGAAGCTGTTTGGGGTCTCAGAAGAGTTGGAAGCTTCTGTGAATGATTCCTAGCTGCTACTTTCTCTGAAATGTCTCGATGTTGATTTTCCCTGGATTGGAGGACTGCATCTAAGAATCTGTGTTTGAACTTACATTTTTGAAAAGAGGTATTACTATACTAGAACAGTTAATTAGTAATAGTATTGTATCTATTGTTCAGTTAAGTTTTCCAATAAAGTTATTCTAAATTCCTTTTTTGTTTGTATTTTAACTATAGTGTTTAAATAAATTGTGTTTTGCTTAATGTTGAGTAGTTTGACCAGTCACATCATGTCTGGAACTTGCACTTCACATCTACCTTTAAAATGAGAAAAAGTTAGGATCTAGGCTACGTTCTTAAAATATTTTGAGGGGGTCTGCCTGGGTCATAACAAATATGATTGTTTTGAAAGTCCTCTTGTGTTTTGTGTAAATGTACTCTCACTGTCAAAGTAAAATACAAATAACAATGAGAACCCCTTGATAGAAAGTGAAAAAGTCTCTTAAAGATGCCTTTTCATATTCTTGGGGGAGTGAGAGATATGATAAAGGCTCATATTCTTATTTGAGAGCTTTTACTCTAAAGTCAAAGTAAATGGGTCATTGGTTTTAGTTCTGGGAAGGTGACTATTTTCAAAAAAGGTAAGGAGGTCCTTCTGAATAGTGGGTTCAATACAGCAGTTCCAAGAAAATATTGATTTAAACTAAATAACTAGATAAGTCACCTGTTGGGGTAACTGCTCAAGTGCTTAAAAGGTGAGCTATCACAGCCTGCAGACAAAGTAAGATTTTTTCTAACATAGTTCCAGAACATCTATTAAATACCTGTCACTAATGACCAGCTGATAGCAGTTAAAAGGAAGTCAGGATTGAGCTGGAAGCTTTTCCATGTCAGATTGCATCTGAACCACATTTGGTTTTCAATGTCCACTTAGTATGTTGAAAGGAAGTCTTCGAGTGTTACGCCTCCCTTATTTAACATTTGCTTAGAACAGCAAGCATCCTAAATTTAACAACCAATGCTAAGCTTGGTTTGTTCCAGTCTTGGTTACAGTTGAGCCAACTTAGGTGTACTTGAAAACCAGTGTCTGAAAAATATGATTTCAGGGTCAACAAGAATAGGAACTGAATTTAAGCAAAACAAATACTCACTTAACTACAAACTCTAATTGTCCATACGTGGACTTCCGAAATGCATTTGATAAAGTGCAGGATGACAGACTTTTGAGCAAAGTTGGTGCTCACGCACCAAAAAAAGGACGGAAAAATTGGCAGGATGACACAAGACAGAATAGTGATTAAATGCCCTTCTCTCATCTACTTGTCGTTCCGTGGAAGACTGTGATTCCTGCACCTTCACCATATCACAAGGGCACCTTTGGCCAGAAACTACACATTAGGAGGCCGCTCCACATCCACTGTATGTTGACACTGACCCCAGGATTCCAGACACATGTTCCTCATCTATTCCTATGGATGGTGTTAGTGCAGCAGACACAGAAGTGGCAACAGCTTCTGTGCGGCAAGGATGCTTCTAATGAGTCTACATGGGAAACATCAGAAACAAAGCAGCTCCTCATTTGACAATTGCACCACAAACTAATGACATTTGAAGTATTGAGACATGAGGCATCTCACAAGGAGTACAACGGGATGATTCTGTATTGTTGACCTGATTCAAATGGATGCTGCACAAATCATTTGTCACACATACAGTCATAGATTGTAAGACTGCTGGTAAAAATGAGAACTTTTCCCTCCACCCAAACTCCTACCCCAAGAAAGGAAGCATTGCATATTGAATAATTGTGTGGACACCTACTAGTTCAAGATGTGAAATGAGAAGGTCCTGAACCTTATCTGGATTATAAGATCTTGGAATAGGTTTGTGAATTGTGGAACTTAGGTGAAACCTGACATTACTTCTATTTTATGACCTATAATAGTATTAATTTGTGACTTGAAAGAGATGGTTAAGTCAGATTGTGGTCTGGACTTTTATTTAATATTGTTGCTCAATGTATGAGGTTCACATCTAGAATTCTGTGAAATCAGATGTCTTTAACTTTAATTTGTGTGTCTAATTTATATAATTGCCCTGTACAAGGCCTTATGTTGCTCACACGTAGAGCCTGCTTTCTCACAGAATAAAAAAAAAATTACACCGTCCACTCCAGGTATGGTAGTAGCCATTTTTCATTTTGGTTACACACTTGTGGTTTGGATGATAATGGAAGGCAACTCAGGTTGTTTTTCCACAGAGTGAGTTGCAGGCTCAGGCTGTCAATCTAGTTGAACATCAAATCTTCATGTTTCCTTCTGTTTTGAATGTCCTGTGAAACCCATTGGGTTTGATTTTCCTCAAGTTCCCACCCAACAATTTTATTTAACTTCATTGTCCCATGAGCCCCAACTTAGTAATGCCAACCATGATGCACTGTCCTACCACTGAAGCCAGGTCTGTAAGGATACAGACTCCCTGCCCCTGGTCATCCCTAGTGCCCAACTGACCCTGCCCAAGTCCCTGGACTGATGTTGAATGATGCCCTTAACTGACTGTGCCAATGCCCTTTGTTTGCCCATAATTCCCCTGGACTTGACTGAGGACTACTTCCTTAGACTTTCTAACATGGCCATTTGGTTGAAGCACATGCAGTGTGTTTGCCACATAAGTACACATCGAAGTAATGTTGTACAGTAACATGGCTACCCTCTTGACCAATCATTGCTGGTAAACATGACAGGCTGCCTTGTTTTATGTCTGTGCTTAAAGGGAAAGTCAAGACAGAAGTACTGTAAGGCTGTAAGTTCTGAATGAGGTGCCAATGTGCAAAAAGGCAAGGCAAAAATGCTGTCGGCTTCTAAATAGGTGCAAATTAAGGGAGCTTTAAGAGCGCAAGTGTGGTGCCCTAAGATGCACCCTTTCCGGTGCATGAGATAGATGTATAGTATTGGTTGTGCTCTGTGCTATAACTGAGTTGGAGATGACCCATAATGAATTAGTAAGGCAGGTGCTTATCTAATGCCAGCCTCCATGGACAAAGGATGCAAGTAGTCACTATCCATGGACTCTCTTCTGAAAGGAATTCTGGACAAGATAGAGATGTTGGCGCCCTGCATCTGCCAGGTACCTGCTTGGATTTTCACATCAGGAGTTTTCACTATTTAGGTTCTCTCCACTGCCTGGGAAAACAGCAAGCTGCATATAAATGAGGCGAGATTGCATAACAAATTGTTAACGCACGCAAATAGGCATTTCTCGGCTTACAATTGAGATCCTCCTACAGCCATTTAAACCTTAAATAGAAATTCAGACATCGTTCTCGATGTTGAGAGTCCCATTTTTCTGTTCTCACCATAATTTACCAACTGACCCACCTTTGGCCACAATGTTTTGGGACGGGGAAGATCCTGCCCAAAGTATTTATTTAATGTTCCTTCTTCAGTTTGATTCAATTCTTTGAATAATAAATTCACATAAATCATACAGTTATGTATGTTGCTGAATTCAAGGTAGTTTTCATGATTAAAAGAAATTATCAGGGTAGACAATATCCACTACGTTAACACACTAAAAGATTTGATGATAGTATGTAAGAAAAAAATATTAATGACGTTCTAGCTAAAATATTTCAAAGGCAGTATGCCTAAACATTTTCTCAGGCTCATTCTTATCTTTGTTAGATTTTAAAAAGTACTTCATATTCAATGCACTCTAGATTTTAACCCCAACAGTACCATTACATTAAGTAAACATTTGAATTATAACTAGTAATTCATGGCATAGCTGCTTACTTGGCACATCCTTTAAGGCCATTGTTTCTGGTTGGCAAATCCAGGTATTTATAGTTGACTAAACTACTGAGGTCACCCACAAAGCAACTATAAATACCTGCAATTACTACGCTGTTGGTCAATAATTTTTAAAAATAAAATTGGTGCAAGTGTATGACAAAAGATTGCATTTTAAGTGTAATTCTAGAATGCAATGGATGTTGATTCAACATAGATCCTGTTATATTATTACAAGTACCAAGCACTGCAGATATTGGAAATTTCAATTAGAAAAACATTCAAACAAATCAGTGGGTCTTGGCAGCACTGGTGGGGAGAGAAATAGGATTAATATTTCAGTTCTGCGACTTTTCATCAGAACTGACAAAAGTTAGATATGTGTATTAGGTTTTCAGTAAGAGAAAAGAGTCGGAATTGGAGTGGGAAGAAGCACAAAACACAATGTTTATGATAGGGCAGAGGACAGGACAGAGTATACAACAAAATGCTTTGTTTTGAAACGGCAGAGGAAGTAGTAAAGGGTCAAGTAAATAAACAAAATATACATATAGATGAGGTGTAAAATTATTGAAATTAATGACATGCCATTGACCATTTCCATTCTATTTCACCTCTACTCCCTAAGACCATGATTAGGTTCTCAATGTCTTCACATTCACCCCATGACCCTCCATATTCAGAGGCTCATCCTTTGTCATTTCTCCATCATCAAACATGTCTTTCCCCTCCCTTTTCATCATTTCAAAGAGACCATTCCCTCCATGATGTCCTTGGCAAATTCTCAGTCATCGCCTCCCTTTCCCATGGTATTTTTTCATGCAAATGCTGGAGATTAACACCTGTTCTTTTATCCCTTTCTTCATCCAATGCCCAAACAATTCTTGCAAGTGAAACAGCAATTTACTTTTAACTTAGTACATGGTATTCACTGGGCACCATGTGGTGTCCTTTACACTGGGACACCAAATGCAGAGTGGGTGATCCTCTTGCAGAACACCTCCATTCAGACTGCAAACACAAGCCCTATCACTTTGTTATCTTCCATTTCAGTTCTCTATTTTGGCCCCGGTCTAACATTTCTGTCTTAGCCTGGTGTTAGGTTCCAATATAATTCAAATAAAGCTTGAGGGATAGCACCTCTCACATTTCTACTGGGTACTTTATAGTCTTCTGGATCCATATTGAATTTGGCAATTTTAGGTTATCACATTCTCCTTAATTTTAATTTTTTTAATATATATTTTTGCTTTTGGTTTCTTTTTGATCTCAACTCTTCCTCAACCTACATAGACAAGTTATCCTGCTGTTCACAACTTATTTGTACATATCTTAAATTAAACCTTCCTATATTTTGGTTGTGCCAATTTTGGGATATTTCATGGAGTTTTTCTCTATGACCCTGGGTGATTTTTTTCATGCAGTCTTCCACTCTGCACCTCATAAATATGCATCCAGTTCCACGGTACACTTCTCATTGAATTTTGTGGTTGCAGAGGTGAAATTACTCACTGCTGCTGGGACCTTCTGATGCCACACACTCCATATTTAAACCGCAGCTGTACAAAAGTTAAAATGCTGCAAGCCAGAAACGGTCAATGTCTTCAACTTGACGATTATTGATTGACTGAGAAAGGGAAGTTGGCTCATGAACAGGGACCTGAAGGATGTAGTGGATGGGGTAGTGTCGTAGAAGACTGACCTCTTTCCTGTGGTCTACAAAAAGAAGTCTCAGAACTAGACGTTGTCAGCCTGTTCATGATAGCTACCCAGGTCAGTGCAGTGTACCCAAATGAGAAGAAACACCTAGCTATATAGAAAGGTAAATAACTGATTTCTGCAAGGGTATGTGCCATCATCTTCTCTCCACTACTCTCACTCACTGTAACCCTACCATTGCATACACCTTCCACCAAGGCTAATGGTCTCTAGTGACACTACTGCATGCAGCAACCTTACTCAATGACTCACACCCACCCCAACCTCCCAAACCATTAAGCCTTCCTGCTCTTGTTCCTAGGGCGAGAGTAGGAAGGGCCGTCTCACTACCTATTCTGCTCCTGCACCACCATCAACGGCTCTGCCAGTTTCATCTCATTCAATTCACCTGATATCAGGGTAGTAGAAACCTGAAACATTCCCCTCACCTACAGTATCTTCCCATGCTATATCGCACCCTCATATTTGGAGTTGCCTCCCCCTCCCTACCAATCTCAGTCACTAGCTCCTTGGTAACCTTGTGAAATGGCTCCAATCCACATAGAAGTTTTCCACATTCACCAACACAGCTGGACAGCCATGATGTTTGTTATTTAAAGCCCCAGGACAGACATTGTGGGGACTGCCCTGAAGATGGCCCAGATCCCTGAATAATGGCTATATAACTCCCTGACTTACCTGTACTTACCATACTGGTCTGCCTTGACCTGCAGAACAGGCTGTCGCACAATTTCCACAATTGGAGGGGCACAGAACCCCAGACCCTAATCACACCAAGTGCCTGAATGAACATGGCCATGCAACTGGGCTGAGATCCAGTGATGCCCTTGACTGACTGTGACTGGATCCCCAACACCAAAGACCCCCTTGAGCCGGTTAAGAATGGTTCCCCTAAGACTTTTATCATGGCTATATACTTGCAGCACATGGATGGAAGCTGTTGGCATATGCTGCAGGTGTAAAAATGACATACCACAGTGCTGTATAGCAACATGTCTAGCCTTCTGATTTTTTCAATGACAAGCTGCCTTGGCTTTATGCCTGCACTGAAAAGCAAGACAGACATGCTGTGCACTTCAAAGTGACTGCTAAGAAAACAAGCTAACAGCCCAGAGATATATCCCATGCAGATAGATGAAATGCTTATGTGACCCTGCCTGCAGGAGGACCCAGCAGGAGCAGTGCGATGTAAGATGCTGGCGAGCTTCAAAGTACTGTATTGAAGTGTTTCTAAGATTGTCCAAGATCAGACACCATGCTGTTATTAAGCTGGTGTTTTGCTGATATTGACTTCTGTAGATGAAAAGGTGGAGGCCCTCACTGCCAATGCACCATCAGATGTTGGGCAATGATGGTCAACATAGAGGGCCAGAGAACACATTGGTGAGGTAACTGCTCAGACTTTCCAGTCAGGAATTGATGCTGTCTAGTTTCTTATTAATACCTGTGAGAATCACAAACTGTTTAGAAATGAAGCATTATTATGTAACAATAAGATATTAATGCATACAAATAGGATCCTTGCCACTTATTAGATTTTAAACTTTAAAGGGGATATTGAGAATTTCATTTTTGCATTCTTGCCACATTCTCCCAAATTTTTCACCATTGTTCAAGTCACTCAAGAGCTGGGAAATTTCTGCCATTTTGTTTCCTTATTTGATCTTTTATCATTCTCTTTGCTCTTCAAAATGAAACCTTCATCATACAATCTGTCCTACCCTATTTAAAACAGTCCCCTTTGAGTTTTATTGAAAATAGACATTTTATCAAAATTTTTCATCTTGATTCACAGGACATTTTGCAAGAATACCAATTCAAGGAGAAAAATAACATTCATATTCCAGGAGTGCTGATTACTACAGGCAATGTCATGGAGAACGTAACCATTCATGTTGAATGGCAGTTTAACAGCCAGATTTTGTTTAAGTTGTAAATGAAGCAGTTTGACTCTAATTAATCAGGACATTGCCCTCAGAAATGAACCAGCAATAGGTGGTCACCTATTCGGTTGAGATGGAACAGGCAGAGCGCACAATTCCTCAAAAATTCAGGATTATTCAGCAAAAGTCCAATTTCAGAAACACATCTAATTTTACATAGTGATTTTTGCAAGGAGGCAAGAGTTACAGAGGCAGTTATATAGTGGTAATGTCACTGTCTAGAATTCAGAACCTCAGGCTAATGCTCTGGGGAACAGGACTTTGAATACCACCATGGCAGATGATGAATCTGGAATTCCATAAAATTCTGCAATTAAAAGCTATCCTAATGGTACCTTGTAACAGTTGTCATTACAACTCATTTGGTTCACTAATTACCTTTAGGGAAGGAAATCTGTTATCCTTACCTGTCCATTTCTGTATATGACTCTGAACCCATAGCAATGTGGTTGACTCCTAACTGCCTTCTAAAAATGTCCGAGCAAGCTACTCAGATCAAGAGATAATTAGGGATAGGTAACGTAATGGATGCTCAAATTCATGCATGAATTTTTAAAAAAAACAAAATGCAGGTTGTGTAGTCAGTGTGTTGTTGATGTAAACAGCCACAGGGACATGTTGTTAGATACAATCCACCAGTCTTCTGGGCAACTGGCCTACCTAACTGATCACACTGGCACTGACATTCATACACGATGCTACTTGTGTTGCTAGTGCTTACTAGCAGCATGAAACAGCTTACACTTCCAAGAAAATGAGAGGTAGATTGGTCACTTTTTGGGACCAAGAGTGGACTATCCTGGGGAATTTCATGAGTTTGTATGATATACAGTGAGAAATCATCTTATCAGGATAGCCATTATTCTGCAGGATGGCTTTGATGCACCCTATTTCATCTAGTTTACATGGTGAACAAATAGATTGGGTTCTATTTATAAGATTGATCTTATGGGCAATCGTAAAAGAAATGTAATGGAAATGTCCCTGAACTAGTAATCCACAAGGCTAATCTAATGTAGTGGGGACATGGGTTCAAATCCTACATAGGGTAATTCCACTTTTGTTGGTCAGTTGTAAGGTACAGTATTATTCTGTTGCAGATGAAAGTGTTTCACTTTAAGGTTAGAAAGTCTAAGAACAAGGTGAGATAATTACAGGTGGTTCATGTTATGTTTATCTAAGTCTTTTGGATTGTTATTTTGAGTCCAATCAACAACAGGATGATCATATCAACCCAAGTCTAATCTTGTTGCCATGCACAGTGACCACTTCCTTAATAAAAGCTTTTGTTACTTTAAATGCTGTGGCTCCTCTTCTTTTTTGAAATGTAACAGGTTGCCTTCCAGGATGGAGTTCAATGCCTTGCTTTGAAAAAGGCTGCAGTTTGGCTGTAATCATTGAATCATGATGGCATAGAAAATGGTCATTTGGCCCACAGCATACATGCTGGCTTACTCCTTTCTCATAGAGCTTCTTTTCACAGGTTTTCTTGGCATAAGTCAATTTGCAGGTAATTACCTCATGGCAGGATGGTGCTCTCACATTTCCAGATGCTTCCCATCATCTAGCTCTTTTTAGTTATTTAATTGGGAACACAATTCAAATGTCATGGGCTATTTCACTTTATTTCAATAATAGATGAATTTTGAAAGAGGTTTGCACAGAAAATTGTAACAAATTTAAGTAATGTGCCCCACTTCTTGTGGATTCTACTCTGTATACATTTAGCAATGAGGACAGGGAGCACACCATTGTTGTTACAGTTATAGTAGAAAACATGTGATCCCCACAGTGAAGTAGGTGTTCCTGTAAAGCTTATTGCAAAAATGCGCAGCCATTTTCCAGGTGGCTTTGTGGACGCGATGAAAAATGACGCGATGAAAAATGACGCGATGAAAAATGACGCGATGAAAAATGA
>NW_025972148.1:0-7157 GCF_021869965.1 Rhincodon typus
TTTTTCTTCTTCACGGATGCTGCCAGACCTGCTGAGCTTTTCCAGCAACTTTGTTTTTGTTCCTGATTTACAGCATCCACAGTTCTTTTGGTTTTTATTTAGAAATCTGGCTGGGCCTAGCTACTGCATTGCCCCCACTCCCAACCCTAGTTTCTCTTCTTGCCCTGATGATGTAATTTGCACATTTGGTATGAAGAGGCCCCATTCTCTAATCTGCAATGAAGAGCTCGCATCCTAAGAGCTGATCTCTTTTGCCTTCACGAATTTCCTATTGTGATGCACAGCAGAAGAAAATTATCGCTTTTCACTGCTACTGTGTTGCTTACTTTCAATGTGATATCCTGCATAATACAATGTTAATTGCTGTCATCATAAATATCCTATTTATATTGTGTATAAATAGAATTTGTCATAGCCAAAATAATTGTTTATCATTTTACATGTTAATTAGAGCTTTATTTCAAAATCTGCATTATGCTCCACAATGAAAATAATCTAGTTTTGAAAAATCTTATGAGTTTTAATAAAAGAAAATATATATGAATGTATCAAAGGTGGAATCTTCTTATTTGACAGAATGTGGCATGAGGCAGGACTTGCAATTGTTCATTTTCTTGTGCTGACACTGGCCAATTTTTCTGGGTTAGATTACTTACAAAAATTAGTTTGGTAGAATTTCTATCATGCCGCAGGCCAGTTAAAGGGGGAAGAAAACTGAAGGACTTCTCTGCTGCCTTTCGAGATTGCAGCATGTCCTAAAGCACTTTCCCTGGAACCTTGTACTACTTTTTAAAAAATCATATAGCTACCTTTGTGATGTGGGAAGCTTGCCTTGTGCAAGTGTTAAACAAGTTGTAAATTGTTGCAATGAAAGCAATACTGCAGATGCTGAAAATCTGACATAAAACTGAAAATGCTGGAAATACTCACTAAGTCAGCCAGTTTCACTGGAGGGAGAAACAATTTAACATTTCAGGACAACGATCTTTCATTAGACTTAAAACCATTTAAGTTTTAAGCAAGTACAGAGGCAGGAAGGTGGAGAGAACAGAGAAGAATTAAATCAATGGCAGGTAATAGGGTTGAAGGCAGGGGAGATTGCATGACATAAAGGAATGGTGGAACAAGATTAGTGGGACAAGAACCTGAAAATCCTATTGTCTGTGTTGCGTCAAATTCTTCACCAATGTTAAAGGTTGCCTCTTAATCTTTTCTTCATAAGGGAAAAGAAACCGAGTCTGGCTCTTTACTGATGGATTTAACCTCACAATTCCGGTATCATCATCATGAGTATTCTTTAAATCTTCTTTAGAGTCTCTATATATTTGTCATAGGAACGAGAGTACACCAAGTAGGATCTAACGAAATATTAATACACATTTGGCAAAACCTTACCACTTTTCAATTCTAATCCTCTAGAAATAATCGTGTTTGGTTCGTTTTTTGTGATAGCTTCATTGACATCTGTTGCAATTTTTTCCACTGATTTGTGTATTTGTACTTTTGCTCTTCAACCCTGCATAGGTGCTTATTTTTTGAGGAACATGTAACTATTTTTTCTTACTTAAGAAAGCACTTCGTTATGCTGAAATCTGTTTGGTAATAATATTACAGTTCTTCGAGTCTACTAATGCCTTCTTGTAATCTGTTGCAGTCCTTCTTAGTAATGACCAGGACTGTTACGTGCCATTTGTAAATTTAGAAATTGTGTTTTGGATTTTACATTCTAAATCATAAATGTACATTGTGAACAGAAGTTATTTTTGTGTGTCCCCACCTCTCACCATCTGCAACACTAAATAGATACCCCTACTCTCCGTATTTTGCATGGTGATCTATTCTGTTACCTGTCCTCTAACTCCACAATCTCTGACCTTATTAATTAATTTATCTTGTGATAACTTATTAGAGGCCTTTGACGCATTATATCTTTTATATTCTCTTTGTTATCTCTTCAAAGTAAATAATTTTAAATTTGCAGTTGTTGACTTGCTCGCCAAGCTGGTAAGTTTGTTTGCAAACGTTTCGTCACCCTGCTAGGTAACATCATCACTGCACCTCCGGTGAAATATCAGTGTTCTGTCCTGCTTGCTATTTATGTGTCTAGGTTTGTTGGGGTGGGTGGCGTCACTTCTGGATTTGTTTCTCAGTGGTTGGTATATGGGGTCCTGCTCTGCATGTTTGTTAAAGGAGTTCCATTCGAATTGATTCAAATTGTCCCAGTCAAATTGGCATCCCTCTTTGGAACAATTCGACTGGAACAACGTAGCCATCCTAGGACAAGCCAAACAAAGACACGCACGAGAATTCCTGGAGGTCTGGCATTCAAACTGGAATTCCATTAACAAACATATAGAGCTGGACCCGATACACCAACCACTAAGAAACAAATCCAGAAGTGATGCCACCCACCCCAGCAAACCGAGACACATAAATAGCAAGCGGGACAGAACACCGACGTTCACCAGAGGTGCACTGGCGATGTTACCTAGCAGGATGACGAAACATTTGTGAATAAACTTACCAGCTCAGCGAGCAAGTCAACAACCCGAGCTACAAATCTTCTCAAAAACTTTGAATTCTAAATTTTTCAAGTTACTTATGATTGAACTATAATGAATATAAGTCCAGTTTACAAATATGATAAAACTAAATTTTAGTTTTAAAGGACACCATGGAAAATAAGTCTTATTTGAAATTGCTTATTGTTACATTCTAACTAGATCTTTGCAAACAGTCCCAGTTACTTACTTCTGATTTTTGCATAAATCTTCCCTCAGGATCAGTCTAAATGCACATTGCTGTATATGCTAAAACATATTATTACCAAAAGCACACAATGTATCAATAATTTACTAAGTTGCTATATTGAATTCATAATTAGTTTAGTTGCATCAAAATGGTGGAGATGGTTTAATAGGAAATGGATAAACTCAGCATCTTTTTCTGTGCACTTTGATTTTGCTACAGTTAATCAATGTTAAGTGTACGATCACTTTGGTCAGGATATGCTGCCCTCCTTCCTTCAGCATGGAAGGAAAATCATATTTTCTCTGGACAGTCTGTAAATTGGGAATGAAGCTTCCTTTTCTCAATCACTACCAAATCTCAACAGTGTTCATTCTGACAACTCACTTTCCCATATTAACTATAAGACCAGGTAAAAGAATATCATCCCACAGTTTCAGCCTAGCAATTGCAATGTATCTGCAGCTATCAGTAATAAGAAGCTAACTAATTTCTGTATTTATTTCACACAGTGGTCAATTGTTTATCTCCCAAATCAGACATTGTTTGGTCTGGCAACCTCTGTGATCCTGCCCCTGCACACTTTGGTTTTTCCGTTCGTGGCATCAATTGGCCCTATATAGGTGTTTATGCATTTTTTTTGTTACGCTTAGGGTACCGTAATACATTTTTTGGTGTCCAATCAAAAAATCATTCATCCATTATGTATGTGATTGACACAAGTCAAAATGAGATCTTTACTCAATTGCTGAATAAAATATTTGTGCATCAAATATACTTGGTCATTTTTAATGGCTTAAAAGATTTCATCAGCACTTCAGTAATTGACTGTGAAACTAAAGTGAGTAACTTTCATTTTAATTACTGTTGTTTTAACTAAGACACATGGTCACTCATGGTTGACAAATTCTCTCGTCCAGCAGAGACCCAGTTCCGAGGCTGACAGATTAGTGAGGTGCAACTTGTACCCATTATCTCAGTCATCATTAAAATATCAGAAAGTGAAATAAAGCATACATCTGAACCAAACTGATAAAGAACTGTCAGACACAAACAATAGTCTAATCTTAAAATATTGCTCCAATACTGACATTCGTACTGAAAGAAAACTTTAGTGACATTTGCTAATCTAGCTTTACTCTGTTGCTTAAAGAAGAAAAATATTTTATTCTTGTAACGTTTCCTCTTCATTGATTAAAACTCTGTCAAATTATCTCACAAATTATTATAAGCACAAGAGTTTAAATCAAACATACAAGGATACATTTTTCAATTAAATTATGGAAGACAATGAGAGCAGTTGACATCTTCCATGAAGAAACTACCTCCAACAATTAAAAGGAATTCTTAATAAAAACCAAAAGAACTGCAGATGCTGTAAATCAGGAACAAAAACAAAGTTGCCGGGAAAGCTCAGCAGGTCTGGCAGCATCTGTGGAGGAGAAAACAGAGTTAACGTTTCGGGTCCGGTGACCCTTCCTCCGAACTGATGGTGGCTAGGAAAACGTCAGTTTATATGCAGAAAATAGGGAGGTGGGTGGGGTAGGGAGTAAACGATAAGATAGAGCCCAAAGAGAGAGAAAGACAGTTGAACAGACAAAGGAATTGCTAACGATCAGGCTGGGAGGGTGAATAGTTGTTAATGGGGACTATTAGTGACTAACAACAGTGGGTGTGTAGTGGCAGGCTATGTGGTAACAAGGCCTGGTGTGTGGGATGGGGGGCTGGGACATGGGAGAGTTTAGGCCCTAAAATTATTGAACTCAATATTGAGTCCGGAGGGCTGTAGGGTACCCAAGAAAATGAGATGTTCTTCCAGCTTGCGTTGGGTTTCACTGGAACACTGTAGCAAGCCGGAGACAGAGATGTTGGCCAGAGAGCAGGGTGGTGCATTGAAGTGGCAGGCAACAGGTAGTTCAAGGTCTTTTTTGCGAGCAGAACGTAGATGTTCTGCAAAGCAGTTGCCAAGTCTACGCTTCATTTCCCCAACGTAGAGGAGACCACATTGTGAGCAGCGAATGCAGTAGACTAGATTCTTGGAAGTGCAGGTGAAGTGTTGCTTCACCTGGAAGGTATGTTTGGGTTGTTGTTGTTGTAAAAGGAATTCTTATTTTATCAGGACGGTCAGTAAAACAAATTGCGAAAAGAGGCAAAAATTGAGGTGTATTTGAACTTGAAAGGGTACAAAGCAATGATGGTTTTAAAGGATGAATTTATTACACTGTGCTGCTGTAGGAAGCTACATACAAAGGACATGTAGATCAGAGAGTTAGCCAAAAGTGTCATTATCTTATACTTAATTCACAGTCCCTTGCAGCAGGATGCCTTGGTGACAGTTCAGAATCACTAGATGCAGGTTTAAGTAGAGGTGAACAGATCTTAGAGATGGTCAAAATTGTAATGGAATAACATGAAATCTACTAATTCAAACAGAGCAAAGAATCAGAAAGGCATAAAGACAAAAGGGGAGAAAAACACATATAATTATAGTTTATACCAAAATACAAGAAATATTCAGAACAAAATGCATGAGTTAGAGCAACAAATAATAGAATTAGAGATTACAGCAGGAAGGGACAGAATCTTTAGGCGGCAACAGTGTTCTTGTCACCAAGTGGTTTGCCAGTGAGACCACTGCATCACCTTTTCTCAAGGAGGCCTGCCATATCTTGTGCCAGTCAGACACTGGATAGACCAGTGGTTGACCTTATCAAAGATCATGAGAGTGGACATCCTGTTGCCGAGAGCTGTTTGGCTAATCCATAGCACCACAGGAATAGCTACTGCAAGGGTTACACATAGCCAAAGGCTCAGATCAAGGAGGGACCCAGATCAAAAGTGACTGATAGGGGGGAGAGAGTTTGCTGGGCAGGTGTTGAGGGGGGGGAAGTGGGCAGCAACAAGGACAGAGGCAAAGTGACTTGGCAACAAAGATGTCAACAACTCTTATCCCCCTTTCTGAAATGAAATCATTGGTCAAGCATTGAGATCTTTGCATAACTGTTCACCTCTAGGAGCTTTCACACAAATTTGTCAGAGCTTTCATGTAATACTCTCCACATTGCAAGTCCCTTACTCATTATTGAGTTAATACTAGTAGTGGTAGAGTAAGACTCTTAAGTAGGAATTCATTGACCACTTAAGATGTCAATGGATGGAGAGTCAGGAAGACCATGTCATAGAGTCATACGCTTTTCTGCCATGCACTTAATTGGTCTGGAGGAGAGAAAGTGAGACGGACACTGCCTGTCAACCTTCCACCTGATTAAATGGCTCCTTTCCACCACACTAATCCATGAATGAGGACACTAGATTCTGCTCACTGCTTATCTCAAAACATAGGAATCAACTCAAAATCCAGACAAATCAGTTGTTGAATATTTCATAGAGGGTGTAGAGATAGGACAGTAATAGGAACAACTTTGTATATTCAGGAAAATTTGGGGTATAACAAAGGTAAAGTGATACCTAAAAGAGTGACACAAAATGAAATTTGGAAAGCCCAACGGAAGACAGAGGACTTCCCACTTATCTAACACCTTTCACAATCTCAGGATATTCCAAGGCTTTTTGCAATTAAAGAAATAATTTTGAAGTACAGTTATTGTTGTTATGTCAGAAAGTGGCAAGGTCCACACACAGCAATGAAGTAATGACCAGGAAATCTGCTTCAGTGAATTGCTTGAAGGGTTAATATTGTCCATGAGAAGCGTGAAAAGGTTCCCTGCCCTTCTCTGAAACAACAGTCTTGGATTTTTTCACCTTGGTTTAATGCCTTATTCAAAAAGTGGTACTGAAAACAATGCAGCACTTCCTCTGTACTTAGTGGAGTGTCAAGTTACATTATGTGCTCAGCTGTCCTTTTTCAGTAGCTCCTAGGATATTCAAGCATCTACGAGATTTCATTCTTTTATGTGATCATCTCCTGCCATGCTTTCTGTCCAATGACTCAGACAGCATGGGTCCTTTGAACCCAAATGAATGTTGTAGTACAGTAAACTTACAGGTGCCTACCACCCAAAACGGGCTTCCTCCACCCCCCAAATCCCCAGCCGTACCCAGGACCTTCCCCACAATCGGTCCGCCGCCATTGGCCATGAGGCCACTATCGGAGAACCCACAGATGACGTCACATCCGCCACCGCCGGGTTCCCCACTTCCGGGACAGCAAACACCATCGCTGCCGTTGCCACCGACACTGAAGTCGCGACCACCCTCACCGCTACTGCCGCCGCCTACCCCGCTCCTCCTACCTCCGACGCCGATCCGCCCATCACCGATGCGGACGCAACTCCGCCCACCGCCGACACCGGCACAGCTCCGCCCACAGCCGACGCCGACGACGCTCCGCCCACAGCCGACGCCGACACAGCTCCGCCCACAGCCGACGCCGACACAGCTCCGCCCAC
>NW_025972148.1:7657-9917 GCF_021869965.1 Rhincodon typus
GTGATGGTAAGTTTCAATTGGTATGGCTGATGTGGAGAGTATTATGCCTTTAAATTACCTGATGCACATTACAAACATAAGGGAGGAAAGACTCCAGGTACAGATTTAGTGTACAAAGTGGTAATAGAGTGACAGGAGTCACAAGTCAACCAGTTGAGCTGAATATCCTTTTTCTGTGATGTACATTCAATGAAATTCCATGTTCTATCCCTTTTTCCAATCACTCGTGGGACATGGGCATTGCTGGTTGGTCCAGCATTGATTGTCTATCCCTAGTTGTCTTTGAAAAAGTGGTGGACTGCCATCCATGTGCTGTAGGCAGACCCACAATGCCATTAGGGAGGGACTTCGACCTAGCAACACTGAAGGAATAGCGATTATATTTCCAAGTCAGGATAGCGAATGGCTCGGGAGGGAATTTGCAGGTGGTGGTGCTCCCAAGTATCTGTAGCCCTTGTCCTTCTAAATGGAAGTGGTTGTGGATTTGGAGGATGCTGCCTAAGTCTTAGTGAACTTCAGCAGTGCATCCTGTAGATGGGACACACTGCTGCTACTAAGCATCAGGGGTGGAGGGAGTGGCTGCTTGTTGATGTAGTTCCACTTTAAAGGGTTGCTTGGTCCTGGATGGTGTCAAACTTCTCGAGTGTTGTAGCTGCATTCATCCAAGCAAGTGGCAAGTATTCCATCATATGCCTGACTTGTGCCTTGTAGACGGTGGTAGGCTTTGGGGAGTCAGGAGGTGAATTAGTCGCTGCAGCATTCCTAGCCTCTGACCTGCTCTTGTAATGACATGGCAAGTCCAGTTGAGTTTCTGATGAATGGTAACCCCAAGGTTGTTGATAGTGGAGGAATTCAGAGATGGCAACACCATTGAATATCAAGGAGCAGTGGTTAGATTGTCTCTTATTGGGCATGGTCATTGCCTGGCATTTGTGTGGTACAAATGTTACTTGCTACTTTTCAGTCTGAGCCTGGATATTGTCTAGATCTTGTTGCATTTGAACACCAACTGCTTAATTATCTGAGATGTCATGAATGGGGCTGAACACTGTGCGGTCATCAGCGAACATCCCCATTCTGACCTTGTGATGGAGAATCATTCATGAAGCAACTGAAGATGGTTGGGCCTGGGACACTACCCTGAGGAACTCCTGTTGAGATGTCCTGGAGCTGAGATGACTGACCTCCAACAACTACAACCATCTTCTTATGTGCCAGGTATGACCGCAACCAAGGGAGAGCTTTACCCATGATTCCCATTGGTCACAGTTTTGCTAGTTCTCCTTGGTAACAAACTTGGTCAAATGCAGCTTGTGCTATGTTATTGGACATTAATTTACAACACTCCAGCTCAGAACAAAGAATGCTAGGTGTTGAGCTAAGCCAATAGAGACAATAAAAAAGGTTATTTTAACCAACATACAACAAATTGACATATAGCAAATCATAGAATTGTTAAGTAAGAAAATCCATATCTGTACAATTAATTCAGAGATAGTAGGAACTGCAGATGCTGGAGAATCCGAGACAACAAGGTGCAGGGCTGGATGAACACAGCAGGCCAAGCAGCATCATAGGAGCAGAGAGGCTGATGTTTTGGGCCTAGACCCTTCATCAGAAAAGGGGGAGGGGAAGGTGGTTCCGAAATAAATAGGGAGAGAGTGGGAGGCGGATAGAAGAGGGATAGAGGAGAGGATAGGTGGAGAGGAAACAAACAGGTCGAAGAGGCGGGGATGGAGCCAGTAAAGGTGAGTGTAGGTAGGGAGTTAGGAAGGGGATAGGTCAGTGCAGGGAGGACGGACAGGTCAAGGGGGCAGGATGAGGTTGGTCGGTAGGAGATGGAGGTGCGGCTTGAGGTGGGAGGAGGGGATAGGTGGGAGGAAGAACAGGTTAGGGAGGCAGGGACGAGCTGGACTGGTTTTGGGATGCGGTAGGGGGAGGGGAGATTTTGAAACTTGTGAAATCCACATTGATACCATTGGGCTGCAGGGTTCCCAAGCGGAATATGAGTTGCTGTTCCTGCAACCTTCGGGTGGCATCGTTGTGGCACTGCAGGAGGCCCAGGATGGACATGTCGTCTGAGGAATGGGAGGGGGAGTTGAAATGGTTCGCGACTGGGAGGTGCAGTTGTTTATTGTGAACCGAGCGTAGGTGTTCTGCAAAGCAGTCCCCGAGCCTCCGCTTGGTTTCCCCGATGTAGAGGAAGCCACACTGGGTACAGCGGATGCAGTATACCACATTGGCAGATGTGCAGGTGAAC
>NW_025972149.1:0-9917 GCF_021869965.1 Rhincodon typus
TAAAGGGGTGACTTGGTGACGGGATATTGCCCTCAGTGGAATTATTTCAACCACCTGCAAGTTCCCTTCCAAGCCACTCACCATCCTGACTTTGGAAATATTTCTCAGTTCCTTCAGTGTCACTAGGTCAAAATCCTGGAATTCCCTTCCTATGTGTATTGCGGTTCTACCTATAGCACATGGACTGCAGTGGTATAAGAAGGCAGCTCACCTTCTCAAGGGCAACTAGGGACAGGCAATAAATGCTGGCCTCACCAGTAACGCCCACATCCCATTAGTGAATCTTTTTTTAAATGGAAAAATAAATCTGGGGCTACACTCACACTTGAGATATCTTCCTGGCCTTTGTACTATTTGCTTCTATTTGCAGATATTTCTGAATCAACCTGTTCAGAGATGCTATTATGCATGTCTGGATCAATGTGAGATTTGAACTCAGTGCCTCATGCCCCAGGGTCTATGTGCATCCATTTGTAAAGTTACATGATGCTACAATCTCAGTTAACAGCTTTATCAAATTGTTCTGTAACGTTCAAAGATGTGCAAATACACATCCCCAAGTCTCAAACTTCTTGTGCCTTGTCTTTAAAATTGTATATTTGATGGCATCTATTAGTTCTTTTCAGTCTTTCAGCCAACCTGCAGCATTTCTCATGTTTCACTGTTGAGGCCCATCTGCCAAGTACATGCCCTTGCCAGCCTGTCTCTTTCTTCCTAAAGTCTATCATTTTCTCACATCACTGTTGACTACACATAGGATCCCTACAATGTGGAAGCAGGCTGTTCAGCCCATCGAGTCCACACCACCCCTCCTATGAGCATCCCACCCATATGCATCTCCCTACCCTACCCCTGTAACTCTCCATTTTCCACGGCTAATCCACGTAGATTGCACAACCCTGGACATGACAGGCCAACCCACCTAACCGGCACATCCCGGGAGAAAACCCATGCAGATGCAGGGAGTACATACAAACTCCACACAATCACCTAAGGCTGGAATTGAACCCTGGTCCCTAGTGCTGTGAGGCAGCAGTGCTAACCACTGAGCCATCATGCTGCCTCTCAGTTTTGTGCCACCTGGAATTATGGAGCCATTCATGACTGTCTACTTCCTATCCATTTCCCATTTTTTGGATTCATGCTGCCAATGTCTATATTCTTCCCCTAGCCTTCATTATTTGCTAACAAAATGAATAATGACACTTTAGTGAATGCCTTTGGACAAGGTCTACACATTGTCCTCCGTCGCTTCACCAAAACTCACACATACATCAAACATAACTCTCCCTTCACAAATCTGTGCTGTCTTTGCTTCATTATTCCCATTGACTGCTAATATTTTCCCAAATTACCACTTCTAAAATCGTCATCCTCACCAACATTAAACAGACTGCCCTGCTATTCTCGGGTTTATCCTTTGCCCTTTGAACAAGGGTATAATATGCAATTGTCCAGTCTTGCAATACCTTTCTCTACCCATACCCAAGGAAGATCAAAGACTTGTGACCAGCAGTTCTACAATTCCTCGCCTTCTCTCACTTGCCTCGGAGGCACCTAGTCCAAGTGAATTATCCACTTGAAGTGTTGCTAATGTTATGGTTCCTCTGAATCTGTTTTCATCTCATCAGAATCCTGAAAACATCCTCGTTCTCTGTAGCTTTGACAAAGTTTCCTTCTTTAGAAAGTTGTCACGTCATTTACGCCTCCACTTTCTGAAGTCACTGCGCAAAGCAGATAAGAAGAAGCGAACATAACACCAAAAACCAGCCTAAGCTCAGCCCTGCCTTACTCTGATTTCTCTATAATGCAGTGCATTAACTGTCCTATTGTCTCAATCCTCTCTCGTGATTTTCTCAATCAGCCTAGTACTGTTTCTGACTCAGAATTCACAAAATCCTCAAACAGTAAACTCCCCAAAATGTCCAGAGATTAAATGGCAATTAACTTCACATTTTCTGCTTGCTCTATCAATTTTGTAAATTCCATTCAAATGTCAGATGCATAATTCTCCTTTTAAACAAAAGTCTCCCACTGGTAGTGAATAAGAACACAGGAATTGTAAAAACAGGATAAGGCATGTCCCTTAATATAAACCAATCCCACCTACTCTCCTTCTCATATACCTCAGCCTCACCTACTAGCAGTTAAGTACCATTCAAAACCATTTATGCTGTATGGCTTAACAATGTCCCCAGTAACTGATCTCACAAATATGAAAAATAATTCATCATGCTGACTTTTTTTATTCTGATCTTGTGCCCTCCCCACCTCCCACCAGGATTTGGCTTGGTTCTGAAAGTCGAGTCATAGCAGACTCGAGACATTAACTGTTACTCCCTCACCAGGTGCCTGAGGAGTTTCTCAAGAATTCTCTGCGCTTGTTTCAGTTTTCCAGCATCTGCACTATTTTATGTAAACCTGTGATTACAATGAATAATTTGCCCACTTCTGCGTTTAATTTTGATTAATTATTTATTCAGCACTTGCCCTTATTTAACATTCTGAACAAGTGATATTGGTTACCCAAGTGAAATTTACTTCTAAACACTGAACAAGTTGACGTGGCACGATCACTGCCTGGAGATTTTCGAATTTTTGTCACTGCTGATCAATTTAAGGAACTCGACAGAGCTAGCAACTTCAATAGGGCGATTATAAGCAGAATGTTTTTCACATCAAATATTGAGAATACTGAAGGCAACGTCTGCAGGTTTAGTTCATTTTAAAGCTATTTCTAAGACAGAGGACAGACACACCATCAGCCTGTTTGTTGCGGATGGAGATTAAGTGCTCTAAGCACTAAGTGTGGGGGATGTTGTGTTCAGTGGCAACTCTCTCTCCACCCACTCCCGTGATTGTAGCTCAATTGAGCTATAATCAGGTGATTAAGAGCTGACAGGTGGGCAGCTTGGCAAACCATGGGCCTCAGTGGTGAGTCTTGCCAGAAGTTTTGGTTACTCAGAGGCTGGCAGTTTTAGGCCTACTCCTCAGGGAATCCAAACGCAAAGGCAGGCTGGTCTCTTTACAATCTCTGTGCTTGGGGGTCAGAGGTCAAGCGCAGAAAGCTAACTTCTGGCAGACACCTACTTGCTCCTCATCCCTGCCCTGGTTCCAGATTGGGGCAAATGGAATCCCAATCAGCAGGCAGGTTGACCGGACTTCCCGGTCACTTTTCCCAACTGCTGGGAAGGCAGGTAATCAGGCTGGTGGTGAATTTATCCCCTTAAAGTGACCACTAATTTATGGGAGGCAGGCGGTGGTATTGCCTTTGGGCTTGTAATCAAGAAACCCAGGTAATGATTGAGGATAGGGGGTTTTAGTTATGACGGGCAGCATGTCGGTGCAGGCTTGGAGGGCCGAAGGGCCTGTTCCTGTGCAGTAATTTTCTTTGTTCTTGATCTGCAGACCAGGATTCAAATCCCACCATGGCAAGATAGTGGAATTTGAATTCAACAAAAATATGAAATAAAAGTCTAATGACAACTACGAAACCACTGTCAATTATTGTAAAAACGCATCTAGTTCACTAATGTCCTTTAGAGAAAGAAATCTGCCATTCTCACTTGGTCTGGCCTACCTGAAATGGCCCAGCAAACTAGTCAGTTATACCAACTGCTAAAATTGGACAGACCACCAGGCATCTAACTTAGTGCCAAAAACAACAATGCCAACTTCAGGCCCTATCGACCCCTCAAACTCCTCCTCACTAACATCTGGGGGATTAGTGCCAAAACTGGGAGAGCTGTCTCACAGACTAGTCAAGAAACAGCCTGACACAGTCATACTCACAGAATCGTACCTTACAGACAATGTCCCAGACACCACCCTCACCATCCCTGGATATGTCCTGTCCCACCAGGAGGACAGACCCAGCAGAGGGGGCGGCGCAGTGAGATACAGTCGGGAGGGTGTTGCTCCTCAACATTGACTCCGGACCCCATGAAGTCTCATGGCTTCAGGCTAAACATGGGCAAGGAAACCTCCTGCTGATTACCACATACCGTCCTCCCTCAGCTGAGGAATCGGTACTCCTCCATGTTGAACAATACTTGGAAGAAATGCTGAGGATGGCAAGGGCGCAAAATGTACTCTAGGTGGGGGATTTCAACGTCCACCACCAACAATGATTCACCCGCAGCCGTAGCTGATTGAGCTGGTCAGGTCCTAAAGGACATAGCTACTAAATTGGGTCTGCAGCAGATGGTGAGGGAACCAACATGAGGGGAAAAACATACTTGTCCTCATCCTCACCAATCTGCCAACTGCAGATGCATCTGTCCATGACAGTATCGGTAAGAGTGACCACCGCACAGTCCTTGTGGAGATAAAGTCCCGCCTTGAGATTGAGAATACCCTCCATCGTGTTGTGTGGCATTATCATTGTGAGAGGGAAAGATTGTACCCAAGGAGTGAAATTGGGCTGCACCAGTTATGTGAAACTGGCTCTTGGTCTTTCATCAGGCCAGAGACTTATTTCCCATTTTGTAAAAGAAAGAATCAAGTGTGGCACAGTGGCAGTATCTCTACCTCTGGGCTGGAAGGTCAGGATTCAAAATCCATCTCCCACAGGAGGTATGTCATAATGTGTCTGGACAACAAAACTGAGGAAAGAGTAGAGAAATCACACACAGTGTAAAGGAAACTGCTGACTGAATTTCATCCCAAAATATCTAATCTGATTTTCGGTGTTACTGTGAGAATTTAAAGATGCACAGAAAGAGTTACACTTCACTAGCATGAAATTTGCTGAGGTCTTGTGGTACAGTGGGTAACATTTCTGCTCCTAAGCCAGGTTTATGCTCAGCCCAGGGCTATGATGCCAGGCTGTGTGTGTGTGTGTGTGTGTGTGTATGTATGTCCTTCCTGTGGCTAGCCACATGATAGAAAGAACATTGAAGTCTCTACACTCAGCATCCATTGCTTCAGAATGCAACATCCATTTCACCGTGCACTAGCATACACAGTATTTGCATTTCAAATTCAAGTTTAGCTGGTTCAGGCACATTGACAGTGGTTCAAACACTGATGCTGATGAACATCATGTAATCTAAAACAAATAAATCTCTTTTAACATTGTAAGGACCTCCAAGAGGCTTGTCTTTTCAAGAGAAAAGTGCCACAGCATATTCAATTTTTTTTTGATAGTTATAATGTCTCCAATCTGAAATCATCCTTGGAACCTGCTTTCTTGCACTGTTCTAATGCCTCTATGTCCTTTTCGAAAATATTTTAAGAGGTCAAGACTGTGCACAGTACTTAAACACAATCTAAATCAGGGTCTATTAATTTTAACGTAAATTCGATGAAGAAAGATGGCCTGTAGCTCCAAAGAATCCAAAGTGGCAAGGGGCATTGATAGACATTCCACATGTTTCAGTCATCCTAGGTCAGCACTGTGTACCTGAAAGGTTTCCTCACGACAACAGTCTGAAATAAAATACAATTCAGCAGATGTGTGGAGTTTGCAGCAACAACATAGGTCACAGCGGACTGCTCCCAGCGCCCTGGTTTGGGCACTTGATTCACAGCTTCCTACCCCACATCCAAAGCAGTTAACCTGGCACCAGGAATGGTAATAACTTGCTCTTGACTAATAGCAATCCTGCATTAGACCAGTGAAGTCATTGGCTGAAGAGATACAGAAGGAACTTGGCAACGCCATACTCCCTTTGGACAAGATGCAAAATTGGAGCAAGGGAGTTGAAAGGTCTGCTGCTCAACGTCCTTCCTTCAACAAAAACTAAGCTCTCCTTGGTGAGGCCACTGATGCCATTTGGTTCCAATGGTGGAATGACATTCAGGTGTCAGTCATGGTCTACTGTTTGCATCTGTCAAAGGCTTTCCAATCAAGTATCACTGCAGAGACCTCAGACCAGGATCCTGTCAATTTGGAGCAGGACCAGTCGAGTGCTACACTATCAAAGGTGCTTCTTTCAGATGGTTGGGAAAGATCCCATGTACCATTCAAAGAGGACCACAGGATTTCAAACCAATGTTTATCGCACAACCAGAAGTCACTGAAACAGATTACAAAAAGTACATTCCTTGCACTCCTGCTTTCTCCTCCAAAACCTCCACTGTATTTTCCTTCACCCTTACCTTCCAACACACCAGAGTCCCCAATCAGCAGATCATCTTCTGTAGATTCACCCCTGCCTGCTTTACATTATTCCAAAGGAACCATTCCCTGTCTTTGACACCCTGATCCACCCATCAATCATCCCAAATCCCTTGCTTCAGGGCCTTCACATTGGCAAGATGTCCACCTCCAACTTTTTTAGTTCAATCCTTTCAAGAGCCCAAACACTCCGTGCATGTGAAAGAGCCATCTAGTTGTCTCATTTTAAAATCTGCTGCTCTCTATGTAGTCTTCTCAGTCATGCAGGTTGGCTAACAGAAGACATCAGTTCAGTGTGCATGATACATGTGGTGCCGAGCTTAGTCATTTTTGCTCTTCACCATGCTCCCAACTTGTACTTGGGTTCCTACACTGTTCAAGTGAAATGCAAACTTGAAGGACAGCCCCTTATCTTTTGACGAGCCATCTTCCGACATTCTGAACTCAATCTGATGATTTCAGATTAAACCCTCACCTCAGGTTCAGACAGCAGTCGTTCAACATATTCTTTATTTTGTTGCTTTCCACCATCACCCTTTTTCCCCATTCAATTTCCACCACCTTCCACGCTGTCACTGACATTCCCAATTCCCTACCTGTTTGAAACCTGTTAAGCCTCTTAATTTCTTCTAATTCTGCTTCATCATCAACCTGAAATGTTGACACAGGTTTCTGTCTCCACTAATGTTGCCTGAGCTATTGAGTATTCCAGCATCTTCTGTTATTAGAACAAATTATCTAGTCATTTACAAACCTCTACTGTTTGTAGGAGCTTGCCATGCCCAAATTTGTCAGTCATGGTTCCTCCATTACAATAGCGACTACCCCTCAAAAAACTTTACTGGCTATCAATTGGTTTGGAACCTACTAAAAGATGCATTACCCTTGCTATCCTCTTTACACAAAGAACAAAGGAAATTACAGTACAGGAACAGGCCCTTTGGCCCTCCAAGCCTCCACCGACAACAGTTTGTAAACTCCAGCAAACACAAGTCATTGAATAATCTCCAAAAGTAACTTATTTTATTATAAAGCAGCCCTCTCACTCCTTCCACTTTTTTCCAGCAGTTTGCTCACTCACCTTCGCAGGACTCCACCAAGGAGGGATGCATTCAGACACTCAGGAGGAGATAAGCGCCTCTGGACCTCTGCCACCGTCACCTTGTACTTGGATGTTGAACTCAGGAGCGAGAGGCGACCAGGAACTGAACAAAACACTTCATTGGGATTTGTAATACCCCCAGTCAAACTGTCCTTCTGGTAGGTTAGTGCCGACATTGCTGTGCTTTTGGACATTGATATTGGCCCTTGGAAAGGAAAGACAAATAAATTAGTTGTTACAATAACTAAAGGTCACAAATAACAATGCTGGCTGCTGTGGATCAAAGAGAATGGTCAGATTTATGTCCCTGAGCCCCATATTGAATACAGTGGGAGCTGTACATAGTCTAGTAGTGGGTTCTGCACATATAGCTATTGGTCAGATACACTGGCTTGCAGGAAACTGACAGCATGCTTCCTTTAAGCAAGATAGGGAAGGAATTCAAGCTAAAAATTTGAGACATACCAATTCAAAAGCACATCTAACCGAGAGCACTAATTATCATAGAATTATCATTATATTGGATTTCACTAGGACAAACTCAACCAAGAAAGACTCCACTGAGGCAGGCTGGTCAATGTATTCATGCTGTCAGAAATTTAAGGCTCAGATGTTCTTTCACTCAAATGAATATGTAGACTTCTTCCTAAAGCTGGAAGCCAACACTATAGTATCCAAACAAGCTGAACTAATTCCATATGGAGACATTTTAGCATCTGCTGCTGAGTTGCTATGTCCTTAATATAAAGTTGAAATTTGACTAAAACAACAAGAAGTTTCATTTATAGATCACCTTTAACATGATTGAATGTCCCAAGGTGCCATTTTGGAGCAATAGAGAAGGTAATTTGAGACGGAGCCACTTACAGTAGATGATCACACGCTTAGTAAGGAATTGATTTGGAGGATTGCCTTAAAGGGGATCAAGAGAAGTAGAAAAGTGAAGGCATTCAGGAGCAAATTCTAGAGCCTAGGTCCTAGAAAGCGAATGGCTCTGCCGTCAATGGCAAAGAAATTAAAACCTGAGATGTACAAGGCTCAAGAGTTAGAGGAACAGAACAACCTCTGGGCACACTGGAACAAGAAGGAGTTTGAGAAGTATGGCACTTTTGAAGTTTGGAGACAGGGTGGAATTTTAAAATTGAAGCATTGCTTAACCAGGACCAAGGCAAGTTAGTGAACAGGGGGGCGCTGGGTGAACAGGACTAGCTGGTTATCGGTAGCAGAGTTTTGGATGAGCTTAAAGTTCATGAAGGATGGAAGTCAGGAGGCCAGTTGGATGTGCAATGGAATAGCCAGATCAAGAGGTAATACAGGCAGGGAGGAGAGTTTTAGCAATCACTGAAGTACAGGTGTTAACTGTAAACTAATCCAGATTAATAATTTCCACATGTTCTTATCTGGCAGGAGAGGGGGCTCAGAGTGCCACTGTGAAGATTGGCCTGATATATCAGGTCTACCAGGAATTCATCACAGATACACTTTCTCTATTGCACGCCGTCCCAATTGCACAAGTTTCCATCTTAGAAAGGAAAGGACCACCACATGGACA
The DNA here is from genome assembly GCF_021869965.1 of Rhincodon typus. Lineage (NCBI taxonomy): Eukaryota > Metazoa > Chordata > Chondrichthyes > Orectolobiformes > Rhincodontidae > Rhincodon > Rhincodon typus. Next base: position 8,776 of record NW_025972149.1, read on the forward strand.
CAAGATACGTCAGGATGGCATGCTCGTCGCACTAACAGGAGTAAAGTAACTGTGTCCCATTGTCATTCATGCTATCACATTGTTTTAACTACCAATGGAGAATACTGTCCAGCTCATTTTGATGAAAACTGCGCCTCTTTATAAAATCCCAACAGTACTGGTAGTCAGTTTAAGAAAATATCTTAATATCCACTAAAAAGGGGATAAGTAACTCTGTTTCTTAGTTCTTATAGAGTCACCTAGCACAGAAATTGAAGTTTTGTTCTGCACTCTGTTCTCAGTTCTACAAGCAGGTCATTGAAGAGATTGTAAAGAATACAGGAATGGATTACAAGAAATTTCCCAGAACGGAAAGAGCACAACACATTTGAATTCTTTCTCAGGAAGAGAACATGAAGAAGGGGATTCAACAGATATTCGTTATTATAGACTGATTGTTTATTATTCCAGACCTTAGAACCTTGAAAAGTAATGGCACTGTCATAATTATTGTGGTATTATTAATGTTATTTATAAGAGGAAGGAGTTTGTAAAGGTAATGGAGGAGAAATTGTTCCCTAATTGTGGGGCCACCCAGAAGAAGTCAGCATGAACACGGATTGTCACTAACAGGTCAAAAATGGAATTTAGGATGAAGGTGGTGAGAATGTGGAACCTGCCACATGGAGCTGGCCATTGATGCACATGAGGGGATGCTTGAAGTGTACAGAAAGGGAAAGTGACATTGGGGAGGTGGGGAAATACTAGAGTGGGCAGAGGCTGGTTTAAATTGTTAACACTAACACAGACCACTTGGAACAAAAGGCTGTTTCTTTGTAATTCAATGTAGTTTAACATACAACAAACCGCACAGTCAAGTTAGGTGCAACGCACAGAGGGAAATAGGAGCTTTCGTATCTGGTAAAACTAGCCATTCAGACCCCGACCCCTAGCCTCAGCATGATCAGGTACTGGATTTCTAATCAGAGGAGTAAAAATTCAAGACAACAAGGTGCAGGGCTGGATGAACACAGCAGGCCAAGCAGCATCATAGGAGCAGAGAGGCTGAAGTTTCGGGCCTAGACCCTTCATCAGAAAAGGGGGAGGGGAAGGGGGTTCTGAAATAAATAGGGAGAGAGGGGGAGGCGGATAGAAGATGGATA
>NW_025972150.1:0-1629 GCF_021869965.1 Rhincodon typus
GGGTGCGAACCAGAACAAGAGGCCAGTAAGTGCAAGGACTCGGGACAAAGGAGACTGAGGTACACATAGCGCAGAGTAAGGGCAGGCAGAGGGGTGTCGGGGGGCTCGGAGGGACTGGAGGTCTGGAGTGCATTTACTTCAACGCAAGTATAACAGGTAAGACCGATGAACTAAGAGCGTGGATTACCGCATGGAATTATGATGTTATTGCCTTCACGGAGACACGGTTAAAAGGAGGGGCAAGACTGGCAGCTTAACATTCCAGGATATCGCTGTTTTAGATGGGACAGAAAAGAAAACAAAGGGGTGGGGGGAGTTGAATTGCTGATTAGGATCACATCACAGCTGGGTTGAAGGAGGATACATCAGAGGAATCATTAGACTTCCCAACAGCCCATGTGAGACAGAGGAGCGGGTACGTAGTTAGATACTAGAAATGGTGTGAAAAAAGCACGGTAGTTGTAACGGGTGACTTCAATGTTCCTCTTACTGACTGTGTCTCCTTTAGAACCAGGGGCTTGGATGGGAGCCATTTGTTAGATGTGTTCCGGAGGACTTTGAGACAGTATGTTAGCAATCCAACCAGACAGGAGGTTATACTAAACTTGGTATCAGGGAATGAGCCAGGACAGGTGATCAAACGTTTCACGAGGACAAGGACAAGAGTGGCCCTTGGGTGAGGGTGTTGAAATTGGGCAAGGGCCAATTACATCCAATTTAGACAAGAACTGGGCAATGTGCGTGGGAGCAGTTATTTGGGGTAAAATCTACATCTGGCATGTGGGAGGCTTTTAGAGACCAGTTAATTAAAATGCAGGACATGCATGTACCTGCAAAACTGAAGGACAGGAATGGCAGGATCCAGGGACTATGCATGACAAGGGAAATTGCTTAAAAAAAAAACAACACACCTTAGTCAAAAAGGAAAAAAGGAAGCATATGATCGGTCTAGGCAGTTACAAACTTACACAGCCGTTGAGCATAGAGAAATTAGGAAGGAACTTAAAATGCAGAATTAGGAAGGTTTAAAAAAAAAGGCCATGAAATGTCTTTAGCAAACAGGGTCAAGGAGAAGCTCAAGGCTTTTTAATGCATATCTTAGAAGAAAGAGGGTAGCAAGAGAATGAATAGGCCCCCTCAAGGACAAAGGAGGGAAGTTACACATGGAGCCACAGGAAGTGGGAGAGATCCTTATGAAGTACTTGGTATTGGTATTCACCAAGAAGGACATGACTGATGTTGAAGTCAGGGATGAGTGTGTGAATACTCTCGAGAATGTCAGTATATTAAAAAAAGGAGGAAGTTTTGGATATCCTAAATTGCATTAAGATAGACAAGTCCCCAGGGCAAGATAGGATCTCTCTCAGGTTTCTGTGGAGGCAAAGGAAGAAATAGCTGGGGCATTAGCAGACATCTTTACATCCTCCTTGACCACAGGCAAAGTTCCAGAGGACTGGAGATTAGCCAACATTGTTCCTCTGTTTAAAGAAAGGAGGCAGGGATAATCCAGGAAATTGTAGGCCAGTCTGGCATCTGTGGTGGGGAAGTTCTTAGAGAAGATACTGAGGGACAGGACATATGCACATTTGGAACAAAATGGACTCATTACCGCAGGCAGCATGGTTTCAT
>NW_025972150.1:1729-9916 GCF_021869965.1 Rhincodon typus
GCGGTGCGGGGGTCATGTCTCACCAACCTGATTCAAAAAAAAACAAAAAAAAAATTCAACAGGTTACAAAAGATAAAGATAAAGATAAAGATAGCGATAAAGCGATGAAGGAAGAGCTGTGGATATAGTTTATATGGACTTTAGTAAAGCATTTGATAGAGTCCCACATGGCAGATTGGTACAAAAACTAAAGTCACATGTGATTTCGGGTGGGCTGGTTAGATAGATACAAAAAACTGGCTTGGTCATAGGAGAGAGAGGGTAGCGGTGGAAGGGTGTTTTTCAGAATGGAGACTGGTAACTAGTGGTATTCCACAGGGATCAGTCCTAGGTCCTCTGTTGTTTGTAGTATATAAATGATCTGGGTGAAAATGTGGGTGGTCTGATTACTAAGTTTGCAGATAACACAAAAGATTAGTGGAGTTGCCGATTGTGCCAACAGTTGTGAAAGGATACTACAGGATATAGATAGATTGGTGACTTGGGCACAGAAATGGCAGATGGAGTTTAATCCAGACAAATGGGAGGTGATGCATGTTGGACGATCAAATTTAGGTGTGAATTTGACTGTAAATTGCAGAACCCTTAGGAACATTAACACAGACTGATCTGGGGATGCAGGTCCACAGTTCCCTACAAGTGGCAACACAGGTGGCCAAAGTGATTAAGAAGGCATATGGCATACCTTTAAATCAGCCGGGGCATGGAGTACAAGAGTTGGCAAAACATGTTGCAGTTATATAAAACCCTTGTTAGGCCGCATTTGGAGTAGTGTGTGCAGTTTTGGTCGCCACATTATCAGATGGAGGTGGAAGCTTTGGAGAGAGTGCAGAGAAGGTTCACCAGGATGTCGCCCGATCAAGGGCATTCGCTATGAGGAAGGATTAAAATGACTAAGATTGCCGTCTTTCCAGTGAAAACAGCTGAGAGGAGACCGGATAGAGGTCTACAAAATTATGAGACATTATTGGGTGAATAGTCAGAGGCTTTTTCCCAAGGTTGAACTTTCAATTACAAGGGTACACAGGTTCAAGGCGAGGGGGGAAATGTGCAAGGAAAGTTTTTCCACGCAGAGAGTGGTAGGAGCCTGGAATGCACTGCCAGAGGGGGTGGTGAAAGCAGGCACGTTAGCAACATTTTGAGGGGCATCTGGATGGTTATATGAATAGGGAGGGAATAGAGGGATACAGACCGAATGAAACGACAGAAGGTTTGTTTTTTTAGTTTAGTCAGGGCATGATGATCAGCCCAGGCTTTGGAGGGCCGAAGGGCCTGTTCCTGTGCCGTACTTCCCTTTTGTTCTTTTGGATAGAATGAACAAGTACAGGTCAGCCAGCCTTAACATAGTGGAAGAAAAATTACTGAAAACAATTCAGAGGAACACAATAAATCCCCATTTAGGAAGACACTGAGTAATTAAAGAAAGACAAAGACAGCGTTGGAGTTGCTGAAGAGAATTGTTAGGTGTGGCAGCAGTTTCCACAGTCAAAATCATAGCCATCATGCCCATGGTAACCAGACAAGATAATGAAGTGCCTCATGGAAATCTTAGGAGGAGAGAAAAAAAAAAGTTAGTTAGTTATTCAGGTGAAGTGTAGAAGGGAAAGTCTGATCCCTCCATAATCAAAAGGCTTAAGTAATTGTCATTACATGTTACACATGCAAGTATTCTGAAATTATAAGTGCAACAAAAAAAAGTTAAAGAATTTAGCTGAATTCTTTTACACAGGTGGCTATAAGTAGTAGAGAGAAACCCCCATCCCATCAAAAGGAGGGATTAAAGTACAAAATAAAGTAAACACCAAGGACCAAAGGATGCATGTCCAACAATATGAATGCCATGGGCCACATGACGTCTAGCCAAGAGTATCAACAGATAGCCTTGTGAAAAGGACACTGGAAAACAGCATTGTAACGGGGCAATTGGAAAACATGACTTAGTCATTTTGACCTCCAGGAAAATGATCCCAGCTTCAAAAGGCAACATACAACATGTACTCAGTACAGTGCAGCAGGCAAAGGCCTGAGGAGGAGCATAATGGTCAAAGGAGAGATAGCAAGTGCTGATATCAATTTTGCATGTAATCACCATAATGCAGTATGTATAAATATCCGGTACTTTATTGGGAAAGGCCGAATGTCCGAGAGACCTCTCCCATGCTACATGGTAAGGAACTCTGAACAAAGATAGATTGCAAATGAACACAAGACTCAGGCTCCTCTTTAAAAAATCCCTTTCCAACAGACAGTCACCACAGATTTATTCAGGGAACATCGTATCTGACTAGCATGATTGCATTTCTTGATGAGTTAACAAGAAGAGTCAACCAGGATGCTGCTTTTGTTGGAACCTGTACGCATTTTAGCCAACAATTGCTAAATAATGCCTAAATATAAAAAAAGAATAAATATATATATATATATGTTTGTGGGATCTTAAGCACAAGTTGGATGTTACACCTATTGCCTAAATGGGGTTGCAAAGAGGACAGGAATAGAAGCTGAACATTCTGTTTACAGATCTGATCCAGAAGGTTTTGCAATATGCATAAAAAAACCAATTATAGCGATGAGGAAGAATGATGTGGTAGGAGGAAAGATCATGAAAAGGAGGCTATTATTTTAGTCAAACAAAGAATGGTCACTGAAATAAAGGTCATTCAAGACAAAGTGGCAGGTTGTAAGCAAAACTGACTGATGAGCAAACTGCAAAGGATAATGATCAATGGATGCTTGTGATGGAGGGCTGTCTCCATTAGGGTGTAACAGGTCTCCATACTCATTCCTTGCTGTTGGCGTACACATTAAATAAAATTATTAACGTGTAAGTGATATATTAAGAAGATTGCAAGTGATATAAAAAGAATCACATGTGGATAATGAAGGACAAATCTGTAGATGGAAAGGCATGAGGTTCACACAGACCCAGAGTTTTAGTTTTGCTTTCAGTTGTTAAAGTTGGGGTTTTGGAGTTGAAGCTCTGTCTCTGCTGCCACAAAAAGCTTGAGTTCTCTTCTGCTGCTAGATTCATTCTTTCAATTTTTCTTTTCTCCTTGACTCAAGAACGTCACAAGGGAGGGAAATCTGTTTTGCTGAATTTGCCTTTGCCAAGGGTGTGTTTATGGGATGCTGCTATATTGGAGCAGTTAATGATTAGCTGTTAAACAATATTAGTTTGTCAAGTATTGCAATACAGTTAAAGTTATACCAATTTTTTTTTGTTTGTAATTTAACTGTGGTACAAGAATAAACTGGTGTTTTGCTTCAAGCCTAGTAATTTGACCAATAAAATCACATCCAGAATGCAGTACCTTACACTTGCCTTTAAGATAAAAGTTAGGTCCAGGCTAGCTTGTTGATATGTTGTGAGGGGGTTTTGTTCTCATCCATAACATGGTCCTACGCTCCTTTTTAGGAGGAAAGCTCTTGTTTCCTCTGGCCCCAATCATGTCTCTCCCAAAACTGCCCTAAAATACTTCAATCTGTAGATTTCTCTAAGCCAGATCAAACTAGATTGTCCTCACGAGAAAATCTTGGGTAGGAGTGTTGTTTTCGCTAGAATGAAGGAGGCTGAAGGTACAGAGTGGATAGGAAGACTCAATAAACAACTTGAAATATTGAGAGGAAGTTTTCTATTATGAGAACATCTAGAACGAGGGATCACTTAAAGCAAAAGGCCACCTATTTAAGTCAGAGATGATGTGATTTTCTTTTCTCTGAGCAAGTCATGGAACTCCCTTTCTCAAAAGGCAATGGAGGCAGGCTTCAAATATATTTAAAGGCAGAGACAGATTGCTTACCAAGAATCAAAGGTATGAAAAGTTTTATTTTTGTTCAGGTATAGATTGCAGTGGGAAGCTGAGGTTTCAAATCAGATCAGTCTTGATCTTACTCTAAATCAATAAGTTCAAAAGGCCAACTAACCGACTGCTGCTCCTAACCGATTTATTTGTACAGCTCCAAAAGCTTGCGTTTTCAAATAAGCCTGATGCAGTGATTTTTGACTTTATATTAATCTCCAGAAAGCTAACAAAATAATCCTTGTTATGATGTTCAAATGATAACACTTCTGAAACATCTGTACCTACTGAATGCAATTTCTCAGACTGATGGAGGTTTAAGGTCAAGCGCAGATGGCAGCAAGTGAGTCAAACAAGCAATAACATTGAAGGATTCAATAATATTGCCACCTCACGTACAACCAGCAATAAGACTAGTATATATATATGTGGAAATTAGCTCCCGTCAAACACCAATGACCAAAAGCCACTGTTACAAGTGTCTAAATCTTTAGCATGCTGAGACTGCACACTGGATATTACAAGGCAATTAGAAGGTTATGCTATTATCATATATAAATGAAGCAATATTATCTAACCACACGAGTGTGCATCACTTTTCAATAAACACCGTCTCTTTTTAATTACCTGTACTATTAAAACTTGTTTTAAAGATTCTGATACAATCTCAGTTGTTTGTTTTCTTACTGCACCTGTTCTATGAAAGTATACAGCCTGTAATGGCGAATCTTAATCACAAAGAGAAAATGAAAAACATGAAGATCAAGCTGCACAATGTATAAAAATGCCTCAGGTTGTGAAAGACATAAATGAAGAATGATCTTGGACTGAACCCAAGAGAATTACAGTTTTACAAAAAGTGTGCCGAAACTCCTGTTCACCACAAAGCATGAGGAATCCTAAAGATGCAAAAATCACGATAAATCAAAAAGTATTTCACTTTTTTTTTTTGAGTATAACATATTTGCAGCAAATTATAGTTTTAAAAAATCTAATCTCATATTGGATATTCCTCTGGGAATCCAGCAATTTCTACAGACCACACACAGTTGCTCACAAAATAAAACAAACTGTCGCCATCAAGGATTTTTAAAGATTTATATTTCTACACCTTGTATAGGCTCAACAGAACATATTGAAATCCTGAATGTCAATAGTCTCCTTTTCATCTATATGCAACCAAAAATTCCACACCAAGTTTGATTTGATTTATTGTAGTAATGTGCACTGAAGTACAATGAAAAACTTAGCTTTGTGAGCAGTACAGGCAGATCATAGCAAACAAAGACATACAGATGATAGGGTACTTAGAGTAAGGTATACAAGGTTGGAGGTGCACAAAACAAGATCAACATTATTTAAAAAATTAGTGTCCATTCAGCAGTCTAATAATGGCAGGGACAAAGCTGTCCGTGAATCTGTCGGAGAGAGTGTTCAAGCTTCTATATCTTCTGCCTGACAGAAGAGATTGTAGGAGAGCATTACTGGGGTGGGAGGGGTCTTTGATGATGTTGGCAGCCTTTCCGCAGCAATGAGGAGTGTAACTGGAGTCCATGGATGGGAGGTTGGCTTCAGTGATGGTCTGGGCTGTGATCACAACCTTTTGTAGTTTCTCAGCAGTTGTACCAGGCAGATATACACCCAGATAGCACATTTTCTATGCAGTGTCTGTAAAAGTTGGAGAGAGTCCTTATGAATTTCCTAACAACGACTCTTCTTCCTCAGGTGGCTTGAGCCTTCTTGACTGTCGCACCCTTGTGCAAAGTCCTGGACAGGTGGTTGGTTATCATCACTCCGAGGAACTTGACGCTCTTGACCCTTTCCAGCTCAGCTCCATTGATGTAGAGTGGGGTGTGTGCTTCTCCTTTGTTCCTGAAGTAAATGATCAGTTCTTTTGTTTTGCCGGCATTGAGAGGTTGTTATCATTGTACAACAACACCCAAGCCCTTCATCTCCTTCCTATATTCTGACTCGTTGTTTGATCTCCGTCCTCCCACAGTGGTGTCATCAGCAAACTTGTAGATGATAGTTGTTCAGAATTCGGCTACATAGTCTTTGGTGTACAGGGAGTACGCTGGGACACAGATCGCATCCTTGTGGGGCACCAATGTTGAGGGTTACCATGGAGGAGGCACTGTTGTCTACCTTCACCGATTGTGCTCCGAGTCAGGAAGCTTAGGATCTAGTTGCAGGTGGAGGAGCCGAGACCCAAGTCTCAGAGTTTCCAGATTAAACTGGAGGGGATTAAGGTGTTGGAGGCAGTGCTGTAGTCACTGAGTCGGAGCTGGGCATAGGTGTCCTTGTTATCAATGTTCCAGGGATGAGTTGAGTTTTTGGCTTAGGAAATGGCATCCGCTGTGGACCTGTTTAGTCAGTAGGCAGACTGCAACGGATCCAGGCAGGCTGGGAGGTTAGACTTGATGCAGGCCATGACCAGCCTCTTGAAGCACTTCATGATTATGGACATCACAGTCACTGGGCCGTAGTAATTAAGGCATGTTGCAGGTGGTTTCTTTGGTACTGGGATGATGCTGGTTTTCTTGAGGCAGATGGGGAATGGAAGAGGTTGAAGGTGTCAGTGAATACCTCTGCCAGCTGGTCCACACAGGACCCAAGTGCACAGACAGGGTCTCCTCTGGGCCCATTTGTTTCCTCAGGTGGAGTCTTAGGAAGGCTGATCTGATGTCTGCAATGGTGACAGAGGGAACAGGTGCATCCAGGGCTGTTGGGTCAGGTGACGTCACACCACTGGCCTTCTGCTCATACCAAGCATAGAGCGGATCAGGGAAGGATGTGTAGCATGGATTCCTTCACTAACCTAACGTCGCAAGAAGATAGAGATGGCCAATTTGTGTGCCAGGCATAATAAACCCGTACAACCAATGGACATCTTTCATTAAATCCATGCTGTAAAATAATAGATACCAGATAGGAAAGAAAGGCCATTAACTAGAGTCTCCAATTTCACACCAAAATCATAAAATTGTTTAGCTGGGGAGGACCTCAAATTAGACAAATCCATGCTGACTTTTATCTAAGAGTAATGCAGCTGCTTCTATTCCAGACTCTGAAATAAACTTCAGAATATGGCAAGAAGACAAACACTTGGACACATACACAGCTGCAGTCAGTATGCATGCAGCCACAAAAATCACTGACAAACCACAGCGACACATTTCTTTTTCATAATCAAACAGATCCTCAGAAGAAATGTCCACATTGTTTGCCAGTCCTGTATTGGGGTTTAGTAAACATGCGTTAAGCATGAGATTGGAATCACTATTGGACAATTTCAAACTGCCACGCTTTGTCAGAGAAAGACAAGAGTGAAAAGGTCTAAAAGAAAAAAATCAAAGTGGAGTTGCTTCCCCAACTTTTAATTGTGGAAGGGCCAGCAAGTACAAAGGATAGATTAAAAGCATTTCACAAAGGCAAAGAAACGCATTGCATTCATTGCTTATCTTTAATTGCCCAGAGAGTATTTAAGAGTCAACCACATTGAAGACCAGGTACAGACAGCAGTTTCCTTCTCTAAAGGGCATTAGTGAACCAGCTAGGTTTTTCCCGACAATCTGCTGACTCATGGTCATCACCAAGACCCTTAATTCTTTTTATTTAAAAAAATTGATTTCAAACTTCCACCATTTGCCATGGTGAGATTTGAATCTGGATCCCCAGAATATTATCTGGGCCTCTGCGATAATACCACTATGCCACTGTCTGTCATATTTAAAAGAACAAACATTACAAGAGTGGAGATAACAAGGTGTAGAGCTGGATGAACGCAGCAGGCCAAGCAGGAAGGCTGACGTTTCGGGCCTAGACCCTTCATTACAAGAGTGGAGTTCAGTCTATGTACCAGCATGCTGATCACCTCAAATGCCCAAAATGATGTCAAAAAATTAATTGAATAGCTCATTTGTGAAAGAAGTCGCAGAAAGTAAGAGTAATCCTCTTAGGAATCATTAAACCAAGACTGTGAGAAGAGAGAAATTTATATTCTACATGTGCTGCTGGTCCTCCTTAGGAGTACCCAACGAAGCAAAGAAGAGGGATCTTGACTGTGCACAGATATTAATTTCAACAAGACCTTGGATCCGAAACATTTACTCTACCTTCTCTGTCAGACCTGCTGAATTTTCCCAGCTATTTCTGTTTTTGTTTCTGATTTCCAGGATCCACAGTTCATTGTTAAAATTTCATGTTCTCAGAATGAAATTGTGATCCTGGAACAAATCTTACTACAGGTCTCCATGCCAAATTTTAACTAGAAATGCCTCAGTTCACGAAGTCATAAAATTCTACATGCAATGTTATGAAGGCAAAAACCCAAAGAACTGCGGATGCTGTAAATCAGGAACGAAAACAACGTTGCTGGAAAAGCTCA
>NW_025972151.1:0-5876 GCF_021869965.1 Rhincodon typus
TAAAAAAAATCTTTGTGTATATACATAGTCACAAACACAGTTCGGTTCTGTACTGTAGCATATCGAGGAAACAAACAAACCTTGGAGTTTGACTCTATCCAAACCAGCCAAAGGCATCTCTTACTTGAACCAGATTACATTTACATTCATTTGATGCACCAGGGGGGGCCTGATAACTGAACAGACCCTCATTTAAGGCCTTGGCAGCAGCTATCTCAAACTTTAGTGCATCCCTCAGTCCTGTACCTTGGAATGTGCCAGTCTGCAGCACTTAGTGGGGGTCAACTCCTTGCTCTGGAAGACTGATAATTATCAAGCAGACCAAAGAGCATCTTTCACTAACTTGATGACTGTAACATGTGTAAAAATCAAAGCTCACACTGTCTGGTTGAAATTCACATTGCTATTCACCATGGTACACATTACAGTCATGTCCGCTAGTGCATTAGAGTCAATTCACCAACATTAATCCTCCTTATAGATATTACTTACTGATACCAAGTGGGAAAGGATGAGCACTCAGTTTTTTTTTGCCAGAAAAGAGGTTCAAATCCTGTTGAACAAAATATGTTAATTACATTAAATTTAATAGACAGTTACGTGATGTCTGAGTTATGTGAGGATCTCTCGCGATCGCACATAAGGGTAAGTACAACCTCCTGTTTTGTGCCGTACAGTGCAGGAGGAAGCCATTCGGCCCATCATGCCCGCACTCTGTTATCAAGTTGGCTCTATTATCTCAGCCAATCTCCGGCCTTTTCCTCCATATCCCTGCACCAATCATTAGCCAAATAATCATCCAATGTTCTCTCAATTGAACCTGCCACCACTACATGGCAATGCATTCTGTATTGGTTGTAATGAGGCCAGCCTGCTGGGCACCATAGAATATGAGTCCCCTGATTGGGGCTGTTCATCTGGTCCAATCAGGGAGCTCTGGCTGACATAAAAGAGTGAACGTCAGGGATTTTGAACCCTCTGAATGCCTGACTTAGCGAGGGGCAGTGCTACAGTCAAAATCTATGCATTTGTAAATAAAGAGTGACTGGTGATGGGGTGCCAGCTTCTGAAGAGTTATTTCACATTCTAGACCCTAACTACTCGCTGTATGAAGAAGTTTTTTTTCTCGCAGCATCCTTACTTCATTGGCGCATCACCTCAAAGGTTTACAACTTAAACATGTGGAAAACCGAGATCACAATGGTTAGTTCCTGTCAGGTACAATCCTTTGTATCCCGATAGGTGGAGTTTATCCTGTGATAGCAGTTAACCTTTTCAGTTACTAACTATCTGACACGTAGGCAACTAAGTTGATTACAATGGACTGCAATCATTCAGCGAGGCACCTCCCCACCACCTTCTCAAGAGAAACTATGAACAGGCAAAAAATGCTCAGCCTGCACGCCCCACATTCTATAAATTAATTTAGATAAAAATGAATAATTAATCCTGAGCTGGATGGATGGTAAGTTTCTATGAGACAAAAGACAAAAATGAAAACCCTGAAGCAGGGTCTGTGGACCCAAAACTTTAAATCTGTTTTTCTCTCTACACATGCTGCCAGATCTGCTGACTTTTTCCAGCGATTTCTGTTTCTGTTTCAGATTTCCAGCATTCACGGTTGTTCTTTTGTTTTTTTTATTGTTTGGTGTTCTATGTGGGATTGGCTAAGCTGAGTGAGTTTGCATGTAATTCACCGTTGCTATAGGGAGGATCAAATGGAATACATGTTTGTGGTTGCAAATGTACAGGAATAGCGATAAAGAGGGAGAGGTCATGAAATTGGATTCCACGAGCCAGAGAGCCAATAATTGACACATTTACCTGACCAGCTCTGTCATGTGATAAATAACCTTGTTGGATAGGTTGTCAGCAAGATGTTTTTGTGCAGATATGGATCATAGAATCCCTACAGTTTGGAAACAGGCCACTCAGCCCATCGAGTCCACACTGACTCTCCGAAGAGCATCCCATCCAGACCTATCCCTACCCTATATCCCTGCATTTTCCATGGTTAATCCACCTAGCTTGCACATCCCTAGACTTTGGGAGGAAACCAGTGCACCTGGAGAAAACCTGCCCTGATACAGGGAGAATGTGCAAACTCCACACAAACAGTAACCCAAGGCTGGGATTGAACCTGGGTTCCTGGCGTTGTGAGGCAGCAGTGCTAACCACTGAGCCACTGTTCCACCATAAATGTATATGGATTAAATGGCATTTCTCACTGTTTCTGCCATTCCCTCTAGATATAATCCTTGAAGCAGATTTTCTTTCAGAAAGGCACTTTAATGAGTATTTCAATTGGAGAACTTGCCTGGAAACTGCCTGAGGGAAATGTATCTGGATGAAAGTATATAGTAATCCGGATGGAAAATGGAGCTGGTTGAATTAGCACAGAAAGCTTACTGATACCTGTCACTTTCAATGATGAAAGAAAAGAGGACCTGCAATTATATAGCATTTTTCATTACCATGGGATGTCCCATAGTGCTTTACAACCAGTGGAGTCCTTTTGAATTGTTGTCAGTTTGTGGTTTTGGAAACACCTTGCCAATTTGCACAAAACTAGCTCAAATAAACAGAAACGTGATGTGAATCAGATTATCTGTTGTTGGCAAATATTGACTGACAGATAAATATTGAGAACTCAGCAGCGGTTCTTCGAAACAGTGGGATGGGAAATTTTACAATTGGCATGGATTGAGAGAGAAACAGAGGGGCTTTGATTTAGCATCTCCTCTGAAAGAGGGCACCTCCAACAGTACAATACTCCATCAGCACCATATTGGAGTGTGATCAAGGCTGCACAGTAGAATTCAAATCCGCAACCTGCTAGTTCCGAGCCAAACATGTTATTAACTGTTAGATCCTGGTACAATAATAAAACTGTGGATGGAATGGAGAAAAGTCAATAAAATGTTGGAATACATGGGCGGAATCTGATTGTTATATAAGGTGGTTAGGAGATGTAAAAGTTAGGGTCAGACATCATAAGATACACTGCACCCATCAGGGGATACGAAACTGATCCTAGGATGAACCAACCAGTTCTAGGACCTGTCTCTAGAATGCTTTCCTAAATGCTAAGTAATGTTTACTTATGCTAATGTTTAGCCTGCGATCTCGCAAGAAACTCTCATGTAACACAGATGGATTGTAAGTAGATATTAAGCACAATATAGTAAAGCCATTCACATTAACAAGGCTGAGCCCATCTTCTGCCAAAGACATTGTTGGGCATCCTTCCTCACTTATTACCAGTAATCTGAATGAGAAGTCTCAGCAGTGGTGAATGTAGCCAAGCCATCTCAGATGGTTCCAGTGGACATGTCCACAACAGATACCAATAACCTGTCCCATCCTGTTTCCAATGTTTCCTTCTCACCCCTACCCCCAACTCCATTCCCCAGGTCAGTGGGGGACAGAGATGCCTATTACCCAGGTAGTCATGAAGCTTCCTACATTGTAAAGCTTGAACCCCATTCCTTCAGAATTTGAGAAACCTCTAGGCACAGGTAAACCTCTCCAGAGGTTTTGGTTTAGCTGCGTACCTGACTAGTGTAAGATACCCATCCTTTAATTAGCTACCTGACTGTGGATGAGACTTGTGTGTTTTCTCCAAATACAAGTTTATTGCTCAATGCACTAATTATTACAATAACACAATAACCTCACATAACATGGCTTCTGATGACCTGTGGTGATTAAGAGTGACTTGTTTCAAGGATTTGATGCTGCATGCCTTTCAAAGTGAGGATCCTTACTGAAGTGATGCACAGAAAGCAACTTCTGACACCGCAAAGTCCAGGAAAGCAGCAGCTCATAAGGGGCTGCAGTAGCAAAACTGGGGAAATCTGTGGATATCTCAGACAAAATGGGACAGCAGGATTTGGGGCTGGAGAACCAAAAGCAGAAGGTAGATCAGTTCTTGTCATCCAAATTTTAAAGGTGCATGGGCCCCATCTAGTAAATGTTTGGATTTCAGCTGAATGGAAGAATGCTGGGAGTCACCGCAATAGCCTCTCATGTCCCTCGAGTCTGGTCACATGTGGACATTTGTTCTGAGACATTCATTACAAGGGTCACCAACTGATACACAAAACTGTTCTTTGGAAAGGCCCCATTTGAAGCCTTGGACCTTACCCTTTGCTCTTGTGCGTACACTCTCACTGTGCCCAAGCTGTTTGGCACATCGGTCTTGGCGTTGGCAATGGTGCCAAGCAGTTACTAAAGAGGCTAATCTTTGTTGCTTGGGAAATCTCTGGAATGTCGCCACCCTGGGTGCATCCTTGTGTCGACTGTCCTTCAAATAATATGGGCATCCACAGCAACATGGCATCATGACTGCTTCCTGGGAAGCAACAGGCGTGAATCTGCCACCCTGGCAGCATAGTAGGTATCCATTAAGTGGGAATGATCCATTGAAGGTCATGGGTTGCAACTAATAGACTTGAAGCTCAATGGAATCCCTTTGTACCTCTTTCCACTCAAGAGAACATGAATTTTATCCTGTCTGACTGTCCCTCCTTCTGGCTGAATCAATGCTGAGTACATCGTTTGTAAAGAGGTGGCCTACTGTCTGCCACATACGTGTTTTAACTCTTGCAGATGTTTCGTATAAAGGTGTGGAAGGAGCTTTATTGACAAAAGCTGCTTAATATTCACAATTCCGCCATGCTTATTATCGGATGTGTCACGAATCAGATCTGGTAACTCTTCAGGATGTAAGAGTCTGATACAGATGTTATGAGCAGGTAATTGTAATGACGGACACTATCACTGGGCTCGGGAAACCCAGAATAGATGCTGATGAAGTTAAAAGAGTTCACACTAAGGTTTTCCACAGTGCTGTTCAAACCACTTCAAAATTGGGGCTGGAAGTTCATTTCTGCACTTTTCCATCTGCTTAGCGAAAGCAGTATTGAAACCTTTGTACCTGGATAGATCAGCTTCCCTTGTGCACAAGTGACATGATTCCCAGCTTATTGTAGTGTTGTCATAAACTCCCTTCCTCTTTAACTTGAGACCCCAGAGGTGAAAAGCTCAGTTTGTGAAATTACCAAACCGGGAGTGTTTGCTTCAACATTTTCAGGCTGTGTGAAGCCGAGAAAATTTAAGCTCCCATGGAAGAAGACTCACAGAACATAAACTGGGGAGAAACAGTTAAGTGGAATTTTAAGATTTCATATAGAGAGGGTAATATAGAGTGGTGAGCCTAAGGAATTCACTACCACAGAAAGCATTTGAGAAAATAAAACATTTAATGTTTTCAAAAAGGAATATTCTAGGTGAAGAAATTTCTCCTCGTCTCAGTCCTATACAACCAATCTCATATTCTGAACTGTAACGCTTGGTTGTGGACTCCCTGGTCATTGGGAATATCCTTTGTTCATTCATCCTGTCTAGTCCTGTTCAAATTTTATAGGTTTCTATGACTCCCCCACCCCCCCAACATTCTTCTAAACTCCCAAGAAAAATGGGAATCTTCTGTTGTTCCAGAAAGGACACGAAGGAGCTGTGGAATAGGTAGTTTACAATTAAATGAAAGTACTTGTATCTTTATTTTATTTGTGCAGCTCCATTCATAAATTCAAAACATTAAAAAGCACTGTACAGCCTATGAAACACGTAGGAAATGCAATCATTGTTATTAGGTGGGAAATACAGCAACGAATTTCTGCACAGAAACATCCCACAAGCAGAAATAGAAGGATAACACTGTTTTGGAGAGATAGCAAGAACTGCAGATGCTGGAGTCAGAGATAACACAGTGTGGAGCTGGAGGTACACAGCGGGCCAGGCAGCGTCAGAGGAGCAGGAAAGTCACCGTTTTGGGTCAGGACCCTTCTCCAGAAATGGGGGAGGGGGAAGGG
>NW_025972151.1:5886-9915 GCF_021869965.1 Rhincodon typus
TTAGTTCAGCGATGAGAGTGATACCTACAGAGCCCAATCTCTCAAGGACCCTTTAAGAACTGAAACGTCAGCTTTCCTGCTCCTCTGATGCTACCTGGCCTGTTGTGTTCATCCAGCTCTACGCCTTGTTATCTCAGACTCCAGCATTGGTAGTTCCTACTATCTCCTTGAGAAAATCTCAGTTGGAGCGGATTTTGAGGGAAATCCAAATGTATGTCCTTGAAAGAAGACATCTGGAGTCCATCATGAGGAAGACAGAGTCTTCAAAGTTTTCTGTGACTCAAGGTGATGACTAATATCTGGATGTTGCTGATAAACTCAGGGATCTGCCTTGTTTGTGCCTGATGTTTACTGAACAGCTCATGGTGCATTCGACCATAGTTTGCCTATTTATTCATGTTTACCTCATGTTAATTCTAGCTGTTAGGGGTATAATACAGCTTCTTCTTTATCAAAGATAACAAGGTGTAGAGCTGGATGAACACAGCAGGCCAAGCAGCATCAGAGGTGCAGGAAAGCTGAAGAAGGGTCTAGGCCCGAAACATATAGGTTGTATAGGATAGGGTGGATTGGCCATGTTAAATTGCCCGTAGTGTCCGGGGATGTGTAGATTAGGTGAGTTAAAGGGGGATGGGTCTGGGTGGGATGCTCTGAGGGCCGGTGTGGACTTGTTGGGCCGAAGGGTCTGTTTCCACACTGTAGGGAGTCTATCAGTTAAACAGTTGTACTATTTTTTCTTGGTTCATTTGGAAGTTTGGAAACTTGTGGCTTTATTCTCTTAGTGAGTAACCAGTATTTCGAATTACAAAAAAGTTACTGGTCCGTAACAAGCTCATAACTAATTTGAAGTCTACGCAGGCTTTGTAGCAACTTTGTGTTGGCAAGCGCATTTTTTTGTAGGCAAGAGACAACCTAAAAATACAATTCTTCAGATAAAATTACTGCGTGCACTCAATCCAATCAATCATTTCAAATATTACCTGAATCACAATTAATCTTCTCAAGTTCAATGTTAAAATTCAAAACTGAGCAGTGAAATGTTGTGTGCCAGGCAACAGTTCCCCAGAGCTCTGGCTGAACTGTTAACTAAACTCCAAAAAGAAAAATCTCATTTTAGCTGCTCTGGTTTCTTCTGTATTTCTCTATTTTCTTGAAGGTTCATTTTTACTATTGTAGCCCTCTATGAGCCTTTCAGGTTGTAAGCTGGCAAGCTGATAGTCAGCATTTCCATGGACTATTTACTGAGGAATTACCTGTTGGTGTGCTTCAGATATAGGACTCTTACTGTGCCTGTTTCAACCCAACAAATTAGATGACAGCTATTTTTTGGTTAATTTCTCTGGGCAATGCCCTGACCAATCAAAATTAACCATGTCTGATTTAAAATATAAACAAAGTCTGGCAGTTAACTGTCAATCAACATTAGTGAGACATTCTGCATGGAAACACCTCTACCAATTAGAGTTCACTCTCTAATCAATCCGTACTCACTTCTCGCACGCTATGGATATTGGTTTTCGCCTTGAATTTGCATTCTTGCAAAATGTCCTGATGAGTGTGGGATGAAAAGCTTTGACTGAATGTGTCTTTCTGAGCAGTTACTCAAGTTTTGTGCTACCATATGACTCATTGTCACAAATGTTAAGATCTCCGTGGAGACCAATAATGTGAACTTCAGAAATTAAAGAAAACCAACGGAAAACCTGATGAATAGGTTTCACCTTTAGAAAGTTTTACTCTTAGCAATCCAACCTGAAATCAGCTTCTGCTAAGTGTGTAAAGGTAATGTCCCCATAGTCTTACCAGACCATTAGACTGCTGTCTTATTAGAGAGAGAGAGAGAGTGGTTTAACCTGAATGTCACTGTGCCTCCGGCAAGGAGAGACGTTGAGGAGGAGAGTCCTTCGTGGTAACCTCAGCTGCTATAGGAATTGTACCCACACTGTTGGCATCACTGCATTGCAAACTAGCTATGCAACTACCTGGGCTATTAAGTGTGTATTAACAGGTAAATTGCTGATGGTTATAAATGGCCAGTTAATGGTAAGACAAATCTTACAATTTGCTCATCGTATGAGTCATCGATCTCAATCACAAAGCCCCCTAAAGAGTCTGCCTTTCTCGTGAGGATCTTGCATGATTCCCAGCAATGCATAAGCAACCAGAAGTTCCGGTGAAAATTATAAAGGTCTGCAGACCCTCCTCAACTCTGCTTGTGCTGGTCTGAATGATGTAGATTCCCCCAGTGTTATCTTCAAGTATCTGAAACAGTTGCAGCAGCTGTATGTTTGCCTTTTCCCAGCTTCCCCAGCATTAGCCTGCGTCTCCTACAGCCTGCCTTTAGTGCACCACTACAATTATAATCTGAACTCAGTTGACACTATATTTTCTTATCTGGTTCAACTAGTTTTAGTTTCCTTGGAGATTTTGGCTTCCAGTTTCAGTTTTAGATTCCCTAGTGACACATGGAGCCATTTACTTTTACCCTTTTGCTTTGGGGGGAGATGATAGCACAGTGGTAATGTTACTGGGCTAGAAATCCAGAGATTCGGGCTATTGCTCTGGGGATCCGGGTTCAAGTCTTTCCATCGTAGCTGATGGAATGCCAATTCAATGAATTAACAGAATTAGTATTCAAAGCTAGTCTCAATAACAGTGATTATTAGTTGTTATAACAACATTAAATGCTGCTAACAAGTCATCCATCTGGATCAGGGAAGGCAATCTGAAATTGTTGCCTGGTCCGGTGGGTATAAGATTCCACGCCCACAGCAAACCACCCTTATCAAATGGCCGAACATGCACTCAGTTCTAAGGGCAGTTCAAGGTGGCACAGTTGTTAGCATTGCTACCTCACAGCGCCAGGGACCCGGGTTCGATTCCAGCCTTGGGTGACTGTGTGAAGATTGCACGTTCTCCCTGTGCCTGTGTTGGTTCACTCCCACAGCCCAAAGATGCGTGGGTTAGGTGGACTGGCCGTGCTAAATTGCCCTGTAGTGTGCAGGCTAGGTGGGTTAACACCATGTGGTGTTACGGGGTGGGGCAGAGTGGGTCTGGATGGGGTCAGTGAGGACTTGATGGGATGAATGGCCTCTTTATGCACTGTTTGGATTCTATGATTGAATAAATTCCTTTCCATCCTGTGAAAGGATTAAATGTAAAGCAAGCTGTGGAACCACAGGTTCCATTATACAGGCTGATAACCATTCTGAGAGTTCCCATAATCTGTGTTCAGCACCTATTACAGTCAATCAGACACTGTTTCCACATCACAGTGACATAGTAAATGGGCTGATGCAGCACAGTTTCTGTCATCTAATACCACCACCTCAGAAACCCATTCAAACAAGAGGGCTTGACATTCTGGATGACAGGTTGCTGGCTCCTGCATTATTGACCCTTTCTTCTTGGCCTTGGGGAGTCACAATGTAGTCCTTGGGAGATGAGTGAGGACAGAAAGGGGGCAAGAAGCTGAGGCCTGACCCATTGAGAGGCCTGTGGGCCTATACAGCAGCCTGAAACCAGTCTGAGCAGTCAACTCTCATAGCTGGTGGTAGTGTGATTCCGAGAGAAATGTTCATCGGTCTGGGTAGGGAGGGCAGCAAAGAATGAATGATGATTTACTGTCACTTGTACTCTACAATGAATGACACAGTAAAATACGGTGAAAAGCTTTTGAATATTTTTAGAAGAAAAAAACACAAACAGATGAGGCGAGCACTGAGTGATGATGCCAGGTGCTGGTTTAGTGGAACCAGCTCTGCTCTCTGACTCAAAGGTCATGCGTTCCAAGTCCCATGAACCAGTCAATTGTGAAGGAGCTGCCAGAATTGATCATTAGGGTTAGAGAGAGACAGAGCAGTTGCAAGCGTATGATCAAAGAGGGTTAGCACAAAGTGGAGGTAATCTGGTGAGAGACATAGTAGGAACTGCCGATGCTGGAGAATCTGAGATAACAAGGTGTAGAGCTGGATGAACACAGCAGGCCAAGCAGCATCAGAGGAGCAGGAAAGCTGATGTTTCGGGTCT
>NW_025972152.1:0-9913 GCF_021869965.1 Rhincodon typus
AGGGTCTGAAGAAGGGTCTAGGCCCAAAATGTCAGCCTTCCTGCTCCTCTGATGCTGCTTGGCCTGCTGTGTTCATCCAGCTCTACACCTTGTTATCTCAGGATAACAGCATCGATGGGCAATAAAAGGAATTTTTTGATTTGATTTGATTTGATTTATTATTGTCACATGTACCTAGGTACAGTTAAAAGTTTTGTTTTGCATGCAGTACAGGCAGATCATACCATACAAAGAGCATTAGGGTAATAGAACAGAGCGAGAAAACCAATTTTGCGGCTGCAGAGAAAGTGCACAAAGAACGAGATCAACATTAAATTTAAAGTTTGAAAGGTCCATTCAGAAATCTGATAACAACAGGGAACAAGCTGTTCTTGAATCTGCTGATATGTGTGTTTAAGCTTTTATATCTTCTGCCCAACAGAAGAGGTTGGAAGAGATTGTAACTGGGGTGGGAGGGATTTTTGATTATGTTGGCTGCCTTCCCGAGTTAACAAGAAGAATAGATTGAGTATAAAAGGGAGAAAGGCGTTGGAGGCTATCACAGGCTGAGATGAAGTGAGGTGTGAGGAATCTCATGTGGAGCATTGGGACATTGAGGACCAAAGGGCCTGTTTCAATGCTGTAAATTCTGTGAAAAAATTCATACCTTGCCATCTAGGTTGTACTTTGAAACCCCCACCATCTACTCACCCACCATCCACCCCACATTTTTACAGTTGTAACCTGGGCTGACTTTATTTTACATTTGCTTTAGTTTCAACCACTTCGTCTTATTCCTAAAACACAGTTTTTGTTGTTTTGTGCTTGGGTTAACACTTTATTTTCCCTCTTTGGGGAAGTATTAAAAGGCTTTAATCCAGAGGCTTTATGAAGCTGATTATCAACTTGTTGGAACCATGTCACAGATGCTACTTCTGTGGCCAATACATTCTGGAGTGTGACTTGAAGCCAGAGTTTCTGGCTCAGAGATAGGGGTGTGAAATCTAGTGAGCCATGAGGCCTAGTTTCAACACTGTAAAATGTCCCAAGAAACCACGCTAGGCTGTTATAAGGCAAAAGTTTCCATGCAGTATTCAAGCGGGTTTAGTCAGTTGAGGTGGGAATTTATTTAGGACTGGACAATAAATCTTCATCAAAGTTGCAAGAGTATTATTGATGGTAAATCTGTGTAAACTAATTGTAAACACTTGTTTGAACTAAACAGCCACTGTGAAGACTTGAATCACCGTAATCACATTTTCACAGTCATTTCGAAATCTGTGTTGCAAATTATTCCTTCATTTAACCAGTTTGTTTTCTTCAGTGCCTTGTCGTGCTGAATTAGGGAGTTGGCAAGTTAAATATTGACAGCGGTGTAGTGTCAGGAGTGGGCTTGCAGTTTTACTTATCATGGCTCCTTAGCTAATTATTCTCTTAGGTTAAGTTTCTGGCTGTTTGCATCTGCTATGTTGGTTACACTGTGTTTGATTAAAATGTAACCATATCTAATGCTTAGCAAAGGGGAAAATAGCCTGTGTTTTTGTTCTTTCAGTCCAATCTTTTTTGCTTGTTACATTTTCATCATTGTCCATGCATTCCTTGGTTGATAATCATACTCTAAAACGGTCAATTTTGACAATTATTGCAACAGTGGTAGAATTTATTCCACATTAGTTCCCAATAAGTGATGTCTAAATATAAATCTTCTAAGACTTGAGTGTTTTTCACCCTGAAATCACTTTGAATTGTGACCTTGTGGTCACTTATTCCCTGTCCATGTTGCACATGTTTGGCCTTCTATTTATCAGGCTGATCTCCCCCAGCTTCCTGTGATGGACTTGGCAGACACTGTGTTCTGCTGCTGCAGCTTTGCACAGCATTGTAAACTTGCAGCTAATGTAGTCAGGAATTTGTGAAGGATTGTGTCAGATCACTGTACTCCTTATTAGGTTCGCTGGGGATTTCCAAAGTGTTTTTCATCTCTTTAAAGTCTTGCACTGCAGAGTTAAGCCAGGGAGCGATGAGAGATCACTGGCTAGCTGGGTCATGTGGTTCAGCCTTATTTATACATTGTGTGTCAAAGAAAGTGAGTTGGGGAAAGATTCCAGTGTCCATTGAATTGATGGTTAAAATGGAGACTAAAGAAGGTAAGGAGAGAAACTAGATGAGAGCAGGGTGAAAACCTTATTTTAATTGTGCTGCCATTGGTGGCTGAGCCTTCAGTAGCTACACTCTAAGTTCTGGTATTCCCTCCTTTGAGCCTTCAGTAGCTACACTCTAAGTTCTGGTATTCCCTCCTTTCAAACCTCCTACTCCCTCCAATTTTTAAGATAATCTTTCCCAGCTAACTTTTGGTTTTCTGACCTAACGTCCCAGGCTGTGGGCTGCCTTATCTTGTTTGATATTGCTTTGTGAATTGCCATGGGACAGTTTATGGCATTAAAGATAGTATACAAACATAACTCATTGCTGAGAGTGATTCTGGTCTGTTGAAACCAGTGCACTCAAATACATTGCATGGGATGTTTCTAAAAGGAGTTTTTTTTTCCCCCACATTAGATGTAAGCTGTCTGTCGTGCAGCTTTATGTATATGGTAATCTTGTCGTTGCCGGCTCCCTCAAAGAAACTGAAAAGTCTTTACTTTCTATCCTCCCAACTTCATGGTTTGATCCTGCGAATTTGCCTTGAGGAGGTACCGTGGGTGCAAAACCATGATTTCATTCCTCCCTGTCTCTGCAATCTCTCAGGGCCATGAGGCTCATGGATCTCTGCACTGACCCAATTCTCCTCTCTTTTCACTTCTACGCCAAGGGTGACTGTACATTCAGCTGTCTATAGGTCCAACACTCTGGAATTCCTTTCTTAAACCTCTGCCTTGGCACCTCTCCTCCTCAGTTGTCTCTTAAAACCCACCTCCTTGACAAAACTCTTGATCGCCTTCTTGACGCCCGATACAGTCAAATTTTGTTTAGTAGCATTCTTGTGATGTAATGTCTTGCTGCCTTAAAGGTGCAATTTAAACTCAGGACACTGTTGCTGATTTGTCAGCAATTGTTAAACAAAAATTCCACTCTTTTCAGATGTCAGTCAAACAGGTAATTTGGCTATGATCACTTTGTTATGTGAAAATGATAGCTGTATATCCAAAATTACTGCACTTCAGAAGCACTTAATTGGATGGGTTGTGCATTGGAAAGTCCTGAGGGTTGCACAAAATATAAATTCAAGTAACTCTTCCAAATGTCCTTGTTAATAAATCAGTAACCTGGCCATATCCCTCACATCATTACAGTCCAATTCTTGTTGCTAAAAATGTGATAGCGTCATGATTACAAGGACAGTGCACCCTGGATGATCATTTCCAAGCCTGATGAGTCTCCTTTGTTTAAGAATGATCAGAAGTACCAGGTTTAACAACACATCTGACTTTATGCATTCATGTTTCACTTTAGGGTGCCAAGATGCGGGGACGGTTAGGAAGTATGGACAGCTTTGAACGTTGCAACAGCCTTGCATCAGATGCTTCCAGGGTGAGTCCTGGGGTCAGTCCATCTTTTTAGCCTCTCGCCCGCCCACTCAAGCGAAACCTGATTGAGTTCAGCAGTGACACTTTTCAAACGGTAGATTTGTTTTGCTCGAATACTTTCCATGGAGCAGGAAGTCTGCTGGTGAAATCCAGAGGAAGTGCTTGCGATTGCAGTTCCAGCATTCAAGGAGCACTCCAAAATCACTGAAGATAGTGTCATCAGCAAAAGAGAAGTGAAAAGGCTGATCACCAGCATTACTTTAGAAAACTTCAAAACATAGCTTGCTTATCAGCAGCATGCAGCGGTATTTGTAAATCTTCACTGGATTAAGCTCGGCAGGATATGGGAGTTGGCTAGATAGCACAAATTAGCATACAATGGGTATCTGACAGTGCATTGACAGATTTGCAGGAGTTCTGTTCTGCTGTCAGCTTTTTAAAAGTGTGCATGTCATTGCTTTTTGTTTTCTGACTTCTGCCGTGGTTCTGGACACAGGACGCTTCTCCAGGGGAATCCCCTCCCAACTCTCCACCCGTCAGCCCCCGGGCGTCCCCCATCTCCTCACTGGGCCAGCATTTCACAGAGGAAGATCCCGACTCGCCGCAGTTCCGGAGACGGGCTCACACTTTCAGTCACCCGCCATCAAGCAGCAAGCGGAGAATCAGTTTTCCCAATGAGAAGTTGGCCCACAGCCGCTCTCCTATCTTTCGCCAGCAGTCGGAGATTATTCGGAGCAGGTAAAGAATTTGTGGGTTGCGGAGCGGGGAAGGAACATCATTGTCTATAGGTGAAACTGTTTTGAATTCCTTTGAATTGAGTCCCACATGATTTTTTTTACATTATACCTCTCTTTTTGCATTGGGAGCTGTCTTATCTCATAGAGGTGCACAAAGTACAAAAGCAAGATAAAACTTTGTAAAATGCTGGTTCAGCATCGACGGGAGCATTGGGTCCAATTATGAGAAAGATATGCAGGCATTAGAAAGGATATATAACATGTGCAAAAGAAGGCTTCCATTGATAAGGGATGTCAGATGTGTGGATAGATCGGAGATGCTGGTCCTAATCTTGGCAAAGAAAAGTTTGACAGACAATTTGATGCAGGTGTCCAAACTCCTGAGAGAAGATGGCAAATAATGCAATTTTGTAACTTGATTCAACTCAATCCAATGACGTAGACCATTGTGTGGAATTGCTGATCCAAGCACAGTGCTTCGATCTAAAGCCTTGATTAAAGCATGAAGTATCTGCTTTCCCTTTTCACCATTTCTTATGAAATTCTGATTACGTTCTTTATAGTCTGATTTATCATATTGCTTCACATAAGGGAAGCATTTTCCACAAGTCTTTTATGAATGTTGCCCTGAATCGACCTATATTCAAACAGGGACAATGACGAGTTTCAGATTGCCAGCTAGTGTTCCAAATGTTACCTGTTGTGGTGGTTCAGAATGGTTTTTACAGTGACCTACTGACTTCACTGACAAAGTATATGTTTATTGATGGGCAACTTTTTTTTTAATAGAACTCCTGAATTAAACAGAATTGTGATTACAGACTAGTCTTAGAAATTGAATCGCATTTATCAGCTAGCTCCTTCTTGCTGTAAGTATATATATAAATAAATGCAACTTTTGTAAATTAACATCAACCTTCATTTTATTAACTAAACTATGTATTTTGTATTGGAATTGGATCACTAAATAGCAGTTAAAAACAAACAGATGTTTTGAATTTCTTGAGCCAAATTCTTTTAAAATCTATCTTAAGTTTCATTGAATGGTAATGTCTCTGTTAAACAGCCTCCATTGTTTTGCACTTTTATCATCTTTTTATTTCCAATGTGTTACTTGTAACACGGACTGTGGACTCTGATTAAAGGATAGAGATAGTTGAATGGTCATTTTCATAGCTTCTGTCTGGACCACATGCTCAGAGTGATTAGAGTCTTGAGGTGCTAGCTGGTTTGTAGTTTTCACCCTTAAGTTTTCCTTCCTTCTGCCGCTCTGCTAACTTGACTCCTTGCCAAGATGTGAATACCAGGTTTTCCTAGCTGTCCAGTCTTGTTTGTGTTTCATAAGGAGAGGATTAGTGAATAATTCCAAATCCCTTCCTTTCCCAACATGAAAGTCATTGAAATTGTACGTGCTAATCTTTGAATGACCTATTTTGATACTTTTGTTAAATATTTGATTATTTTACTCAGAGACTTGAGACTGGGGAATCTCGTCTTGCATTTTGGCTGTGTTTCCCTACATCCGCGCAATGTTCTTAAACTCGGGTCAAATGCAACTTAGGAGTAAAAGGTTCGAGAACAGATCCCTTCAAAAGAGGAAGGGAAACTAATGGCATGGCACTTCAATAACAGAATTAGCCAAGATCTTATAATAGCAAAGGACAATGCAAAGTGCCAATACATGGAACACAGAATATGTTCCCAGAAAACTTTAATCAATATATCACAACTTTCCTTTAAAAACCGCACAATATTTTAAGTTTATCCAGATAATACTTTTTCTGTTTCTTTCCATCTACAGTTGTATGGCTCTTCATGTTAGCATTATTTTCTGCACAAATCATAATTTACCGACTAATTCATATACCAACACATTTAGCTTGAAAAGCTAAGCATACCGAAATGGACAGTAATAAATACATTATCAAATAAATTGCAGATAAGCAGCATTATATTCAGTGATAACATTTACCTGGTGGAGTGCATTATTGTTGTTTAAAGGGTAGCAGCTGCAAACTGGAAAGGTAGGTTAAAGTATCAGTTGGAGACTTCAAGTCATCATTGAAAGCTTTTACCCAAAATTATATCCTTTGGATATGTTTGCATATCCAAGTTTTTTAAAAAAATGTCTCCTGCAGAACTTTCCTATTTATGGAGAGATCACTTTTCACAAGGCAGACTGTTGCTTCTTACTCCACTGTCTGACCACTGTTTTGTTTTCCTGTGTTTTGTCTTTGTTTTCCCCTTCTGGTTCTGCTCACTCAGCCCCATCAATATTGTGAGAAGCAATTGCAGTAACTCAGAGAGCGAATCCACTTCCAGCAGCCTTCCCTCATCCCTGTCCGTCCCGACTTTCCTGAAGCCCTTTTACACCAACACCAGCAGGCTGGTGCAGCAGTCGGAGAGTGGGACCTCCAAGAGGTGAGAGCGGCCTGCAGCCTGCTTGCGAATCCTGCCCTAATATTGCACCGTGTTGCCTGATCTGTGTGACTAATTGATGTGCCTGTGGTCCTGCCAGATATTTGTCACTGTTTCTTTGATGCTGTATTTGCTGTGGCCTGCAGTGAATAAATAAGTGTGAATCTTTGCAGTAAGTTTACTCTGTGTAATCTGCTTTAGCTTCAATGTGCTCTGCACAAGTGGACAGAAAATGTGACTTAATATTGGTGAAAATGTTTGTATGATTTTAGGGAGAAAATCTCACTGTTCAAGTCCTTTGAAACATCATTTGCAAAGAATTATACAGTGATTTTTGTTGGCCAAAGGTATTAAAGGGTATGGAAATCAAAATAGATGGTCCCAGGGTATAGTTGAACCTTGACTTATAAGTAAATGATAGAATGGGCTCAAGGGACCATATGGCCTACATCTCTGTCCTATTTTGCCCTGTCACAAAATGATTAGCACGATGAAAGCTGTTTGTTCCAGCTTTATTCAATCACCCAGGAGCACAGTGAAGTACATTCGTACAGGATGTATATTTGAAAGTGATGACGTTAGAGAGCTGTAGAGATTGAGCTGGAGAGTGGGACTAGCTGGGTTCCTCTTTCAGGAGCTGGTACAGACATGTGGGGCCAAATGGACTCCTGTACTGTAAAATTCTATGATTCCATGACAGAAACAGGTCTGTTAGCCCATCCAGCTCTGCTGCATTAATGCCCTAATCGAGCCTCCTACCCTCTTTCCTCATGTAACTTTATCAGCATAATCCTCTATTCACTTGTCTGTCATATCTTTGTCTAGCTTCCTCTCAAATGCATCTACATTTTTACTCAGTGGTGGCAAGCTCCACAATCATTCCACTCTTTCTGTGAAGATGTTACCTTTAAGTACGCACTTGGATTTCTTGGTGATTAATGGCCTCCAGTTTTGCAATTTCCCACAAATGGAAATATTGGGTTGCATTTTGGTTGCCAAAGCGGATAACTCGGGTTCAGAAATTTCTCAACTTCCTGGGACCCGGTTCGTAAAACATGCCCTGAAAATTTCCATTTTCAATTTAGGGTGGAGGGCAGGTGCAGGATGAGCCTGTCCATTGATCCAGAAACCAGATTTAGGTAGCGATGGGGTGGTGTGTAGTGAGTTAGTGCCAAGGCAGGCTGGATTACCTCAGATCGCCTAGTTGTTTCAGAAGTTGCTAGGCTGGCTAAATCTCAAACCTCACCCCCACCAGACCTTCATGACCTCTGTGCCAATTGATGTTTCCCATTTTTCCATATACCCCCTGTGCCACCCTCAGTATCCACCTTATGCAGTCTTCAAAAACCACGAGGAGATGACTAAAAAAAATCTGCTAACAATCTAATACATAGTTAGTAGTGAAAAATAATTCCCTTTCATAAAATCTATTTAAGACTCTTAAATTTCCTTGAGCATTTTTAAAATGAAGATAATTAAGCTTCTATTCAGTAGCCTCATCAGAGGCATATAACTCTTTAATAGCCTCTTTAAATCTCGGCTGAAATTCAAATGTGGTACAGATGCAGTCATGCTCTTCTGCGGATTGCATTTTTCTCATCAGACATTAGACCAAGGACCTGTTTCCCCTCGCAGCCCAATGAAAAGGATGTCTTGGTCTATTTGAAGAAGGGGAGTTATGTTGGCAATATTTATCCCTCAGTTGACATTGCAGAGAATGTCCAGTTGTTATCATACTCGTGTTTTGGGGAAGCTTGCTATCATCATATTGGCTGCTACATCCAACATTATAACATTATTTCAAAGTACGCATTAGCTGCAAAATGCTTCGAATTCCCTGATACATAAAACAATATTTGTATGATTGTATATGTGTATATAAAAGGCAATGTATAAATCAACACTTTATTTTTCCAGAGAAATTTTTTTTGGTAAATACAAGAAAAATGATATGTGGGATGTCTGCTCACTGTGAATTCTGATATTGACCAGTGGGTTACACCTAATGTAAATGAACTGCTTGTGAGTTGTTCATGATGTGTAGTGGTTGTAGCCACTGAAGACTGAGCTTTGGTAGAATACATTATTTGGCTGCCTCTCAGTATTGCTACAGGACTTGTATAAAAGATGCTTATTGAATGAAGAAGTAGCATTTGAGTTTGAAAATTAAAAATTGGTTATGCCATTTGAAGTGGTAGTGAATTAAATCCAAACATCCCCCAGTCTGGAGGGACGATCGTACCCTTGGGCATTTCTGAAAGGTCAGGTAACGATGGACATTTCTGGAGATTATGGAGAAAATTCTCAGCGGGGACGATGACCACTAATGGAGAAAAATAACTGATGTAAAAGTCATAAATTACTGGAAAAGTTCAGCAGGTCTGGCAGCATCTGTAGAGAGAAATCAGAGTTAACATTTCAGGTCGAGTGACCTTTCCTCAGAACTGGGAAGCTGAAACGTTAACTCTGATTTCTCTCCACAGATACTGCCAGATCTGCTGAGCTTTTCTAGCAATTTCTGTTTTTGTTTCTGATTTATAGCATCCATAGTTTTTTTCAGTCTTAAAGTAAAAGCCTTCTTGATTTTTAAAAATACTGTATATATAATGCTAAGTATGAAAAGTATGTGAAGATTTTAAACATAGACTACTAAGTATGGCAAAATGTAACTTCAGATATTTTTGCTTAGACTACTAAATTTAATTGTCCCATGACTTGCTGATTGTGTGTGGAAGGTGAGCTTGGGCTTTCTGAGTTGGCTTTGAATTCTCAAATACCTTTGTCCGTCCTTGCATTGACAACCATGGTCACAGTTGTTGCTTGCACAGATTTCCAAATTTTGTACTAAAACCGTTGGGTTATTTCTTGATGGTGATGATATAATGCGTGCAGGCAGAGCAAATTTAGGTAGAGTCCTCAGATCTGACGATAGCAACAGGGCTTTTGGATGGAACAAACTGGGGTTTGTCTTCTGGCAGACCTTCCAAATGCACTGTTGCCTGAGGTAGGCTGTCCAACATTTGCTATGGGATCCATACTGCCCATCATTCAAAACTGACCTGACAAGTTATATTTCTGGGAAGTTGAATGCTTGCTTATTTTGGAGAATACTAGAAAAGACTACCACGATAAAATGTTTCAGAGATAGTAGGAACTGCAGATGCTGGAGAATCTGAGATAACAAGGTGTAGAGCTGGATGAACACAGCAGGCCAAGTAGCATCAGAGGAGCAGGAAGGCTGACGTTTCGGGC
>NW_025972153.1:0-2067 GCF_021869965.1 Rhincodon typus
TACTTCCGCTGAGGTCTAACAAATGTCTTGTACAAGTTCAACATCACCTCCTGGCTCTTGTACTCTATGCCCCTATTAATAAAACCGAGGGCACTGTCTGTTTATTAACTGCTCTCTCCCCCTGTCCTGCCACCTTCAGTGATTTGTGACATATACCCTCTGCTCCTGCATCATCTTTAGAATTATACCTGCAACTTTATATTGTCTTTCAATGTTCTTCTGATCAAAGTGCATCACCTCACACTTCTCTACACTGAACGTCATCTGCCCCCTCTCTGCCCACTCTCTGCCCACTCCACCAACGTGTCAATGTCCCTTTGGAGTTCCACACTGTCCCTCTCACAGTTTACAGTTCTTCCCAGTTTAGTGCCATCTGCAAACTTGGAAAATTGTCCCCTGCACAGCAAGATCCTGATCATTAACATCTATCAGGAAAAGCAGGGGTCCCCATACTGACCCCTGACCTCCACTAGAAACCCCCCCGTTCCAGCCTGAACAATATACATTGCCCATTGCTCTCTGTTTCCTGTCAATCAGCCTGTTTCGTATCCAAGTTAGCCCTGCCCCTTCTGTACCATGGCCGACAACTCCCCTCCAAGGCCTGACATGTGCCACTGTATTGAATATGTTGCATACCAATGTATAACACACTAACAGCATTACCCTCCTCAACCCTTTCTGTTCCCTTTCCTCGAAAAACTCCTGCTTTCCCGACCTTCCCTTCGGAAATCTATGCTCTGACTCTTCCTAACCAGCCCACCATGGCATCACTGATTCAACTCCAAACATCTGTATCCAAGTGTTACTCCAGTACTGCACTCGGAGTAACTGGTTTTTAATTACTGTGACTATCCTTCCACCCTTTCTTGAACAAGGCTGTAATGGTAACAATTCTCCAGTCTTCCACCCTGAGTCCAGGGAAAACTGAAATACTATGGCCAGTACCTCTACAGTCTCTACCCCCAGTTCCTTCAAAACCCTTGCGTGTTTCTCATCCGGTCCTGGTGCCTCGTTAACTTTAATAGCCAATAATCTATCCAGATGCAGAGTATTTATTTAATCCCTCAGTATAGCCCCTGCCTCTGTGTGCATATCACCTTCGTGGTCTCTGATTGCTTGTTTCCTCCTCTAACCTCTCTCTCTCTCTCACTGTTAATATAGAAGGCTTTGGGATTTCCTTTTATGTTAGTTGCCAGTCTTTTCTTGTAATTTCTCTTTGCTTCTCTCATTCGAGTTTTAACCCCCCCACCCCCCACCTCCACAAACTTCTGGTTTCCCCCTCTGGTTTCTAAGGGATACTGTGGTGATGGAGGTGGTCTCTCTCACTCTGCAAGCTCGAGGCATCGTTGGATGTACTCCATGCTGTGAGGGGTGTCCTTCAACAAGTTCCACACCATTCCCAGGTTTAGGTAGAGGCCCACTCGCATCTTGCTCAGCTCAAGTGCCGACAGTTTGTACACACTGCTCCCTGCGGAAGAAACCCAATCTCTTCAGTAAGCTCAGAGCGTTTAAACAGTGACGCCCTCTCAGAGGGTCACAGTAACCACTCAACTGCATCCACTTACATTTCTATAGCACCCTCAACACAAGCACGGGTCACACCAAAGCCAAGTGAAAGGGGGAAGGGAGAGGAGAGGTAATGAACAGCTTGTTTATCACAAGGTGTTAATGACTGTGTTGGAGGAGGGAGGCGAGGGAGAGACAGTAGGACCTGCAGGGAGGGAATTCCAGAGCACAGGGAGGGAATTCCAGAGCACAGGGCCCAAGGTGACCATCAATGGCAACGGAAATCCAGGAAAGGTCAAGAAGAGGGGATCGTAGAATCCTTCCGGCACAGAGGGAGACCCTTCGACTCATCAGCCTCTGCTGTATTTCTGCAGGAACTGGGAATACTGCAGGGAGTTACACAGATAGTGAGGGATGCAGGGAGCTGGAGGAGGTGACAGAGATAGGGAGGGGGTGTAGGGGGCTGGAGGAGGTGGCAGAGATAGGAAGGGGGTGTAGGGGGCTACAGAGGTAGGGAGGGGGTGTAGGGGGCTGGAGGAGGTTACAGAGATAGGGAGGGGG
>NW_025972153.1:2167-2368 GCF_021869965.1 Rhincodon typus
TGGAGGGGGTTACAGAGATAGGGAGGGGGTGTCGGGGGCTGGAGGGGCTTACAGAGATAGGGAGGCGGTGTAGGGGGCTGGAGGGGGTTACAGAGATGGGGGGAGTGTAGGGAGCTGGAGGAGATGACAGAGATAGGGAGGGGGTATAGGGGGCTGGAGGGGGTTACAGAGATAGGGAGGGGGTGTCGGGGGCTGGAGGGG
>NW_025972153.1:2378-2555 GCF_021869965.1 Rhincodon typus
TGGAGGGGGTTACAGAGATAGGGAGGGGGTGTCGGGGGCTGGAGGGGGTTACAGAGATAGGGAGTGGGTGTAGGGACTGGAGGAGTTGACGGGCGTGGGGGGTATCAAGGCGTATTTATTTTTCTTCCTTTGCTGCTGAGACTGCGCCCTCCCACACCACGCCCCACCCCCACACCA
>NW_025972153.1:2655-2948 GCF_021869965.1 Rhincodon typus
CAACTTACAGCTTCCCCCTCCCCCTGAATATTCTGAACCTCCCATTTCCCAAGCCCCCTGTTGTTGCTCTTTTGACATTGTGTCTAAACTCAGGAAGTGATGCAAGATCCCAGATCCCAGCGTGGGTAGATTACCTCACAGCCAGGTCCCAGCGTGGGTAGATTACCTCGCAGCCAGATCCCAGCGTGGGTAGATTATCTTGCAGCCAGATCCCAGCGTGAGTAATTACCTGCAGCTACATCCCAACGTGGGTAGATTACCTCACAGCCAGATCCCAGCGTGGGTAGATTACC
>NW_025972153.1:2958-5159 GCF_021869965.1 Rhincodon typus
ACCTTGCAGCTACATCCCAGCGTGGGTAGATTACCTCGCAGCCAGATACCAGCGTGGGTAGATTACCTTGCAGCCTCTGGTCGAGGATCTCGAGGCTCTTGATAAAAGCTTGCTGAGCTTCCTGAAGAGCTTCCCTCGTGTGGTCCCTTTCATATCGGAACAAGTAGCTGCGGCCAATCAGTGTCCAGGCTCGCTGTTGCTCGGCATAATTACTGATCGATTCAGCCAATTGTAAATAAGCTCGATGATGCTAAATGAGAGGGAGAACAAACCGCGGCATTCAGGAGAAGGAATGTTCCAGAGAAACCGGACAAAAACACTACACAGACTATCATTGATTGAGATAAAGGCAGCAGCAGGAGGGGGGCAGGTCCTGGAGGTGACAGAGAGATTACAGCACACTCCGAAGGTAGGGGCTCTGACTCTGACATTGCTGTGGGCCTGGAGTCACATGTAGGCCAGC
Organism: Rhincodon typus; assembly: GCF_021869965.1. Taxonomy (NCBI): domain Eukaryota; kingdom Metazoa; phylum Chordata; class Chondrichthyes; order Orectolobiformes; family Rhincodontidae; genus Rhincodon; species Rhincodon typus. The sequence goes on from NW_025972153.1 coordinate 3,422, forward strand.
AGTTTCCTTTAGTGAACCAGGTAAGGTTCAGGTGCCTTCAGGTCCTGGTCTCTACCACTAGTGGAAACATCTTCTCCATGTCCACTCTATCAAGGTCTCTCAGTATTCTGTAAGTTTCAATCAGATCCCCCTCATCCTTCTAGGAGTACAGACCCAGAGTTCTCAACCGCTCCTCATATGACAAGCCCTTCATCCCTGGGATCATTCTGGTGAACGTCCTCTGAACCCCGTCCAACACCAGCACATCCTTCCTTAGATACAGCAACCAAAACTGCTCACAGTATTCCAAACGCAGTCTGACCAGAGCCTTATACAGCCTCAGCAGTACATCCCTGCTCTTGTATTCTAGCTCTGTCGAAATGAATGATAACGTTGCATTTGCCTTCCTAACTGCCGACTGAACCTGCATGTTAATCCTAAGAGAATCCTGAACTCGGACTCCCAAGTCCCTTTGTGCTTCAGATCTCCAAAGTCTTTCCCCATTTATTGTCCATTCCTCTAATATTTCTACCAAAGTGCATAACCTCTCACTTTCCCACATTTTATTCTATCTGCCACTTCATTGCCCACTCTCCTAGTCTGTTGAAGTCCTTCTGCAGCCTCCCTGCATCCTCAACCCTACCTGTCCCCCAACATATCTTTTTGTCATCTGCAAAGTTAGCAACAATGCCCTCAGTTCCTTTGTCCAGATCATTAATATATAATGTGAATAGTTGTGGTCTCAACACTGACCCCTGTGGAACTACACTAGTCACTGGCTGCCATCCTGAAAAAAATCCCTTTATCCCTACTCTTTGCCAATCCTCTATCTATGCCAGTGCCTTGTCCCTAACACCATGGGCTCTTATTTAGCAAGCTCCAGTGCAGCATCTTGTCGAAGCTGTACTTTATCCTGGCAATTATCGTTAACACGTACAGCCACTGCACCATCCTGCATCTGAACTCTCAGCTCTGTCACCCTTTAACCCTCTGACTGCACAGAACCCCACGCTGCCTCTCAGTTCGAAAGAAGAGTCATATCGAATTTGAAACATTAACCCTGTTTCTCTCTCCACAGATGCTGCCATATCTGCTCAGTTTCTCCAGCAAATTCTGATGTTCCTTCAGATTTCCAGCATCAGCAGTTCTGTGCTTTGACAGGAGCCAGGACACGGACACAGACACGCACATGCACACGGGCACAGACAGGCACACGGGTACGCACATGCACATGGGAACAGACATGCACATGCACACGGACACATAAAGCACACGGGCACGCACATGCACACGGACACATTCACGCACACGCACACGGATACAGACATGCACACGGGTACCCACATGCACATGGGAACAGACATGTACATGCACACGGGCAGAGACACGCACGCGGGCACAGACATGCACACGGACACAGATACGCACTTGCACACAGGCACAGACACGCACGCGGGCACAGACATGCACACACACTTGGGCACAGATGCACACGGGCACAGACATGCACACGCGCACAGACACGCACATGAGCACAGACATGGACACAGACATGCAAATGGGCACAGACATGGGTGCAGACACGTACACGGACACAGACACGCAGACAGACACAGACACACACACGGACACAGACGCACAGGCACCATGTGCAGCGACCTCACCCGAGGTGACATTGGGAACAGCAGCCTCAGTGTTCACAATCAGCCATCCCTCTCCTCCACCTCACACTCCCTCGCTCCCTCCCTCCCCTCAGTGT
>NW_025972153.1:5169-7697 GCF_021869965.1 Rhincodon typus
CCCCCGCCCAGGTCCCCCCATCTCTCAGTCACCTTCAGGGAAGATTCCCAGTTGCTCAGCTCCAGGAAACATTCACCGATCATCCGGTGGGCCATCGCACAGCCGAGAACATCGTTCCTCTCCTCCAGCACATGCAGCGCCTCCTCATGTTCCCGAATTGCTGCCTCAAACTGCCCTGTCGGAGATGGAGGGAGAGAGAGAGAGAGAGAGAGAGGGAGGGAGGGAGAGAGGGAGACGAAGGGGGAAGTGAGCATGAGGGAGGGAGACGAAGGGGGAAGTGAGCATGAGGGAGGGAGAGTGATGGAGAGTGAGGGAGGGAGAATGAGGGAGGGAGAATGAGGGAGGGAGAATGAGGGAGGGACAGCGAGGGAGGGTGGGAGAGAGAGGGAGAGAGACATCAACAAGACAGACGACCAAAAAATGAAGCCAGAGGGATCCAACACAATGCGATTCTGTGGACTCCGCAGGATACACAAGCCAGGGGTCCCCCTCAGACCCACTGCCTTACTACCAGGCACGCCAACAAATAGACTGGCCAAAGAACTACAACAGAAACGGAAATACTTAGTGGACAACAGAACACATTCCATCCGCTCCTCCCAAGAATTCCTCAACACCATCAAGGACACCAGGATAGAACAGGACGAGATCATGATATCCTTCGAGGTATCAGCATTATTTACATCCGTAAACATCAACCCAGCCAAAGAGACAACTGCCACCCTGCTGGACGAAAAGAAAGGCAGAAACCCCATGACACCAACAGCATCAACAAGGACGGCACCATGAAACTGCTGGATCTGTGCCTCACAGCCCGCTTCACCTTCAACAGCCGTATATTTAAACAAATCAACAGAACACCACTGAGATCCCCAATGTCAGGACTGATAGCAGAAGCAGTAATGTAAAGATCAGAATGGACAGCGCTCCCCAGTGTCCAGCCCAAACCCTGGGTCCGCTGTGTAGATGACACCTTCGTGATTATCAAACGCACAAAACTGGCAGAAACCCACTGAGACAAAAACCACATCCTCACCAGGATAAAATTCACAAAAGAAGACAACAATAACCAACTGCCCTTCCTGGACATAATGGTAGAACATTAGAACAACGGGGAACTCCAGACTAGCGAATACAGAAAGCCCACACATTCGGACCAGATGCTCAATTACTCCAGTAACCACCCCAACACCCATAAACAGAGCTGCATCAGGACATTATTTAAACGAGGCACTGCACACTGCAGCAACCTGGAATTGTGCTGAGCAGAACAGGAGCACTTACATGGAGTTTTTAAAAGGAATGGATACCCAAAAAGCACAATCCGCCATTACCTCCGCAACAGACCACAACAGGAAGACACAACATGGCCAGACACACTGATTATCCTACCGTACATCAGGGCCATATCGGAGATGACCACTACTCAGACCCCTAGGCATCAGGGTAGGTCACAAACCGACAATCACCCTGCGGCAGCTACTGACGAACATAAAGGATCCCATACCCACAACCAATAAAACTAATGTAATATACAAAATACCAGGCAAGGTCTGTGAGAAACATTACATAGGCCAAACTGGAAGAAAACTGACAATAAGTAAACACGAACACCAACCAGCCACCAAGAGATACGACCAATTCTCACCGGTCTCACTACACACGGACAAAGAAGGACACAAATTCAACTGGGACAGCACATCCATAATAGCACAGGCCAAACAGAGACACGCTGGGAATTCCTGGAGGCCTGGCATTCCAACCGGAACTCCATCAACAAACACATTAAAGTGGACCCTGTGTACAAACCACTGAAAAACAGAAACGGAAGTGATGCCAACCAGCCCAGCAAACCGAGGCATAGAAATAACAAGCGGGACAGAACACCAACTTCACTGGAGACGCACTGATGGTGTTACCGAGCAGGATGGTGAAACATCTATAACCAAACACACCGGCACGGCGAGCAAGTCTACAACCTCAAAATGGCATCAATCCTGTGATTCTCCTCAGGGACTTATTCGATCATTACAAGAAGAAGAAATGTAACTGTTGTGTTCAATGCGCAGGAACAGATTTTGTTTGATGGAGTGTTGCAAGGATTCTGAGTTTCACAATCCAGAGTACCATGCCTGTTATACTGAGCCAAATGAGAACAGCATCCAATGACTATTAACATTGGGCTCAGTGTGTTAATGTAATTACCATGTATTTTCCAGCAGGTGATTTACACCTTCGGGAACTGTGATCGACATAAAAATAACGTACAGTCAGAAGTTACATTTGATCAGAGGGTTTTGTTAAAACTGGGTTTGTAGCTGATTGATTTTACACCTATATATGTGGGAATGTAACATTCCCATATTTATTTCAGTTGTTACAACAACCCTCAGCACTGACCCTCCGACAGTGCCCACTCCCTCAGCACTGACCCTCCGACAGTGCCCACTCCCTCAGTACTGACCCTCCGACAGTGCGGCACTCCCTCAGCACTGACCTCCGACAGTGCGGCACTCCCTCAGCACTGA
>NW_025972153.1:7797-8839 GCF_021869965.1 Rhincodon typus
ACCCTCCGACAGTTCCCACTCCCTCAGCACTGACCCTCCGACAGTGCCCACACCCTCAGCACTGACCCTCCGACAGTGCGGCGCTCCCTCAGCACTGACCCTCCGACAGTGCGGCGCTCCCTCAGCACTGACCCTCTGACAGATTTGTCACAATTTGGTTGAACAGCAGAACAGGTTGGATGGGCTGAATGGCCTGCTCCTTGCTCTTACGATGGTTTGGTTGTATAGCTCATATTGGTTCTGACCCTGAAGCCTCTTCGGTGCTCACCCTTTGGCTCCTGAACCCATGGAACAGTGTCCTTGTGGAAGAGCCACGTCCCCTTTGAGGTTCATTCCTCCAGATTTTGAGCCACGCTCACAGCGCTCCATAAACCTCAGGGTGTCCTCATTTTGTCAGTTCTTCTCTCACAGATGTGGGCATTTGGAGCAGGTAAAGAGGCCAGATTCGGAGGGACACAGAGATGCCAAGGGGTGAGGGAGCGACATTGTGATTATAGAGTGAGGGCAGGCAAAGGGGTTTTGGAAATGGAGACATTGAGCAGGAGCTGGGATCAGTCAGTGAGTACAGGCAGATTGTGAGGCACAGCCCATGCAGCAGGAATTGTGGTTTCTTTCCTTGTGTTTTGCTGAATGGTTCTTGTTTGTTGTCCTTTGCCTCCCAGAGAGAACGGTCTGTTTGCAGACCTGCATCGAGCACATTACTACCTGGGCTGTATCCACCAGGCAGAGGGGCAGTATTCACTGGCTCTGCACAGGTTCCAGTTGGCATGTAACAGTGCGAACAGGGCGAAACTGCCATCGGAGGAGAGTGAGAGCCTGACCAGCCTGGGTGAGGTGGGTGTATCAGCAGTATGTCCCACTGGGCAATTACCCCCCACCCTCCATCAGCAATACCACAGGCAGCAGGTACAGGGGAACACTGCAGCTCACCATTGACACTAAAGTTCAAGATCGTGATGGATGAGGCACAACTTCAATTCCACCTACCCCTGTAACTCCCTCAGCGCTGACCCTCGGACAGTGCGGCGCTCCCTCAGCGCTG
>NW_025972153.1:8849-9912 GCF_021869965.1 Rhincodon typus
TCGGACAGTGCGGCGCTCCCTCAGCGCTGACCCTCGGACAGTGCGGCATTTTCCAGCCTTTGCCTGGAATCCTTCATTCCCTTCCTGATTACAAACCTGTCTGTCTCAGCCTTGATTACACTGAAGGACCCAGCCAGGAGAGCCGTGTGTGCTGGTGGAGGTGGAGGTGAGGTGTTGGTGTTTTGCGGTGTTGAGAGTTAGCTGTGCTGTGTTTTGGAGACTCACTGTTTCCTCACTCTGTACAGATCCACCTGATCCTCGGAGACTTTGTCAGTGCAAAGATGGAGTTAGAGAAAGCTCTGTCCCTGGCACCACCCACACACCGTGACCAGGACACAATGAAGAAGCAGCTCAGTAGAGGTGCGTGCCATCTGGGAATATCGCCCAGGGAGGGGACCATGTGGCCACAGTGTCACTGGGAGAGGGCACAGACCAGGTGCTCAGTTTCAAAACCTCACAGACTCAACAAGGAGAGAATTGGGATGAATTTTACTGAGAAGCTGATTTATCGCAGAAAGGGACTGAGATAAAAAGTGAGGGAGAGATAAAAAATATGAAATCTTCAAAGTCAAAGAGCTGAGGAATTCTGAACGAACAGACCAGAGAGGTTTTGTTCATCTTCAACTTTCTGATCCTGCCCAGACCCAGGGCTTATTGCAGTTTTCACACACCAGCCAACCAAAGGCCAATTTGATTCACTCCACGTGATACCAAGAAACGGTTGGAGACACTGGATACTGCAAAGGCTACAGGCTCTGACAACATTCCAGCAATAGTACTGAACACACGTGCTGCAGAACTTGCCGCTCCCCGAGCCAAGCTGTTCCAGTACAGTTACAACACTGGGATCTAACCCGACAGTGTGGAAAATTGCCCAGGTATGTCCTATACACAAAAAACAGGACAAATCAAACCCGGCCATTTACCGCCCCATCAGTCTCCTCTCGATCATCAGTAAAGTGATGGAAGGTGTCAGTAACAGCGCTATCAAGCAGCACCTGCTCAGCAATAACCTGCTCAGTGACGCCCAGTTTGGGTTCCGCCAGGGCCACTCAGCTCCTGA
>NW_025972154.1:0-9911 GCF_021869965.1 Rhincodon typus
TCATCCAGCCCTGCACCTTGTTGTCCCAAATTTGTAAGTGTCTGGATGCTGGGTTGTTCAATTGAACAGAAACACAAGTATTGCAGCTGTAGTTCATAATAACAGGCTACAAAGCAAAGTCGAACAGAATCGCAGCCCTTCCCACATTCATTATTCGATTACTTGTTCCAGAAAACTTAATAAACTTGTCAAGATACTATGGCTTTAAAAAGTGTATTATATCCTTTTTTTTTTGAAGAAAAGTTTCAAGACAGATGCTGAGCTGTCTATTTGAATTCAATAAACAGGTGGTGTGGTGTTGGGTTTTTTAAAGTTGGAACAATAGATGCAGCCTGAATGGGTGGGATCAAGCTCCCACAGAATCAAGATTTTTAGTTTTAGCTTTTCAGTAGCAGCTACTGGGATCTTGAAACTGGATGTGGAAGCTATCATTCCTCTTGCTGTTACAGCTAAAAGCTGGGAGTTCTCTTCCTGCTGCTAGAATTACATGTGACACAATCTGTTTTGCTGAATTTGTCTTTGCTACAAGTATGTTTACATTGGAACAGTTCATTAGTATATCTATTGTTTTGTTAAGTATTTTGATAGAGTTACAGTTACACCAAATTTTTTGTCTGTATTTTAACTGGTACTGTAAAAATAGTGTGTTTTGCTTAACATTGAATAGTTTGACCAATCTAATTGCATATGAAAAACAACACATTACACATCTTTAAAGTGAGAAAATGTTAGGGTCTAGATTATCTTTGAATATATTTTGAGGGGTTTGGTCTGGTCCATAACAAACTCTCCTGAGCCCACTTCTCCTTTTTTTTCCATAATTTTCTGTGCAACTGGACACCAACACCCTACCCCCACCCTCCACTTTATCCAGTGATCCACATAAGGTAATATTAGGTCAGATAACTAAGAGGTAGACTTTACAAAATGTCTTAAAGCAGGAAAATGAGATCGAGAGGCAAAGAGGTGAGAAGGAATTTGAGTGATTAGAGCATAGACAACTAAATGCCAATAGTGAAATGATTACAATTGATGGTTTTATCCTGACTGCCACAATCAGCACCTCATGGTATGTGCCACATCTACCCCAATATAGTAAAGGTTGTTTGAGAAAACTTACAGCTACCAATTCTTCTTTGTATATATCTTGTTCAGGGGCTTTCAAATTATTAGTGGTAGAGAATACAGCTCCATGGAGTCTTTATAGAACAGACACTTCTCTCAGTTAACAAGATGGTTTCTTCCATAATAGCAACGAGTAAAAACGTACCACAAATCAGGCATGATTGCAAGGATTCTTGCGAGCTATACCAAATAGATTGGTTACTGAAATCTATTGCAAAACTTTGTGTCTCCACCCACAGACTATGGTGTGACATATCAGCATGGTGGAATTCAATGTAACGTGAACATTGACTAATTTTGAACAATTACCTTACAGCATACACAAGGGATCATAGAGGAACAAAATCATGTTGGGATTTGGAAACAAAGATGAGAATTTCAATGTCAAGACTTTTCTTGATCAGGTGCTAATGTAAATGACCAAACACAGGGCTGGTAGTTGAAACGGTTGGTTACATGTTAAGTCACAGGAAGCAAAATTCTGGATAAAGGCAGTTCTGGTACAGAGAATTTGAAATGTAGGGCCTGGAAATGCAAAAAAAAATTAATCAAATGCTCTGCCATCCTTTAATTCTGTCAGTCCTGCAGCAAAACCAGTTGTAACACTGTCAAGGAAATGCCTTTGTTCTCTTGCAACAATCTGAGCTATACCACCTATGTCACTTTAACCTTATATCATTCGTGGCTCTGTTGATAGTAAACTTTGCTCTGTGTCACAAGGTCCCACCACAACTCAAGCCCCAGCGCAGGATTTGAGTATAAAATCAAATCTAATACTCCCAATGTGGATATGAGTTGCTCTGATGAAGGAGTAAATTTCTGGAACAGACTTTGTACTGAAGCCCCATCTGCTCTCTCAGGCATAAGTAGAAGGTCATATTGCATTTTTTTCAAAGCATGGCAGTCCTGGCAGATGATCTTCCCTCAATCAACATCACAAATAAAAAGATTACCTGGTCATTATGATATTGTTGTTTTGAAAGCTGGTTATGCACAGTGCAGAGTTTGGCTGCTACTTTTCCTATCTCCAAACAGGGACTACCCCTCAAAAGCACTTCACTGGCTTAAAGATTTTAGGATGTCAGTATTAATGCAAACCCAATATAAACTCAGGTCTGTTTTGTTCTATTAAATTTGGACAGGCATTCCACATTTCTGATGTTGTAAACAAATGTACTTTTCAATTTGAGATAACAAGAACTGTAGATGCTGGAGTCAGAGACAACACAGCGTGGAGCTAACGGAACACAGCAGGTCAGGCAGCATCAGTGAAGCAGGAAAGTTGATGTTTTGGGTCAGGGCCATTCTTCAGAAATGGGGAGGGGGAAGGGAGCTGTGAAATAGAGGAGGTGTGGGGTTGGGGATAGTAGGTGGGATGGTGATAGGTGAGTGCAGATAGGGAGTGGTGGGGATTGGTCAGTTGGATGGATGGGGTGGCGAAGATGAACAGGTTGTGTCAGGTCATGGACTGGGCATAGATGAGGCTGGGGGTGGGGAAATTATAAAATGTCCAACCTTCCCTCTCATCCCCGCCTCCTTGACCTGACACAGCCTGTCCATCTTCTCTGCCACCTATCTGCCCCACCCATCCAACTGACCAATCCCCATCACTCCCTACCTGCACTCACCTGGAACCATCCCACCCACCTTCCTCAGCCCCATCCCTCCTCTCTATTTCCCTGCTCCCTTCCTCCTCCCTATTTCTAAAGGGTCCCGACCCAAAACGTTAACTTTCCTGCTCCTCTGATGCTGCCTGGCCTACTGTGTTCCTCCAGCTCCACACTGTTGTTACTTGCAATTTGTATCTGTTTTCAGAAAACAGGAAAGCACGCAACAGGATAAAATCATTAAGTCCAATATTTCCATAGATCTTGCCCCGTCTTCTCTTTTAGATTCTTACATTTCATTTTTTGTGCAATGATTATCTAACATTTGTCTCTAGTCTACCTACACATCTTGCATATTGAAAGTACAAAATCATTCAAAAACTTTATATTACATAAGCTTACATAACGGATTGATCAAATTTGATTTTTGGCATTTCAACAGTCACAAAATTACACAGCATGTACAGCAGAATATCTCATGCACAGCATTTTACACATCTTTAATTAACACTTCATAAACACACAGGATTCCCAATTAAACTGCACATTAACTTAGACCAATATACCAGCTAAAATGTCCACGAAAATGTTTTCTTCACCAACTCACTAATTAGTTTTGATATGATTACATGCAACAAATCTAATTCCCTGCAAAGATCAAAATAGTAAGCCATGCGGTTAAGGATTTCTCTCTAACAATATAGGTAACATCTTACAAACTTGTGTTACAAAAATAGGAGATTATTTCAAATATAAAAGAACTGTCAGCCATCCAGTCAGAGATCTCATCAGTAAGCTTGTAATGTTTTGACCTCAGTGCATATAGTTGGAAGGCCATTCATGTACAACCAAAACAGTAGTAAACCCAGCAGACAGCCCTGGGGCTTACTGGCTGTAACAATAAGAAATATAATTTGAATTCTCTCATAAGCCTCTGCTGTTATTCTTACCATTAATCTGAAAAAAAAACATATTGCTGAAATAGGGAACATGTCAAATGCTCACAATCACTTGTACTGGAGATGTTGCACTGATTCATTGCAGTAATTGCATTATACTAATGTAAAATCTGGCATATAACTTCAGATTAAAGAACTGAAGTGACAATGAATCAATTTCTGAGGCAGTATATCTGCATGTGCAATTCTCGAATATCATTTGGTAATTATTGAAAAAAAAATATTTTGACCATTCATTATTGTGTCTCAGCTTTAAATGCTGTTGGAATACTGGTCAAAGTTTTAACTGCCGAGAGGAGACAAGTTCATATGCAGTCAGAGGATTAAAGCCTCCAAAATGTGGCATTAGATCACAAACCCAATGATCCTAACCATATCCAGATTTAATCAGGTGCAACCAGTTTGCAGATGAGCAATCAGGTAAGTAATCAAAATATTCAGAGGCAATTAACTGTGTTTTTAATCTGGCATTCTGATTTTAGAAGTAAGAATACCATCAGAAGTTTCCAAAGCGCATCCGGGATCTAAACATTTAGTAGGCTATAAGAGATTTGATATTACCAGTGAAATAGGGCTAAGTTTTGGTTTCCATAGTGAAGGCACACATTTAATTGTAGCAATCAAAATATGATTGAATTTTGCCTTCAGTTGAAGGGAGTGAGTAGTGTGTCTAAGATTAGTATTTTAAAGTTAAATAACAGAAAACTAAAGTTAACTGGCAAATTAATTTTTGAAGGTCAGTAAAGATGCACTGACAGACATTTTAGGGTATATTTTAGTATGCACAGAGCGGAACATTCTAATGAGAAAAAAAAACATCCAAGGGAGAAACTCCATCCATGGTTAACAAAAAAAAATTACAGACTCAAATTTAAGGGAAAAAAATCCTCACACAAGAATGATTGGCAGGTCTGAAATTTGGACAAAATACAGCAAAGAGTGCCATAAAAAATAATAAGAAAAACTTTTAAGGGTATGAGGGAAAGCAAGGTTGAGATGAAAAAAGAGTTTCTACAGAAATTTTAAAAAGGATAGAATTAACAAGTGAGTATTGGTCCAATGAGTCTGGGGAATTAATAAAAAATTAAGGAGATGGCAAATTAATTGAACATAAGAACTAGGAGCAGGATTAGGCCATCTGGCCCCTCGAGTCTGCCCCGCCATTCAATAAGATCATGGCTGATCTTTTTGAGACTCAGCTCCACTTACCCTCCCACTCACCATAACCCTTAATTCCTTTACTGTTCAAAAATTTTTCTAGCCTTGCCTTAAAAACATTCAGCGAGGTAGCTTCAACCGCTTCACTGGGCAGGGAATTCCACAGATTCACAACCCTTTGGGTGAAGAAGTTCCTCCTGACATCAGTCCTACGTCTGCTTCCCCTTATTTTGAGGCAATGCCCTCTAGTCCTAGTTTCACCTACTAGAGGAAACAACCTCCCTGCCTCCACCTTATCTATTCCCTTCATAATCTTATATGTTTCTATAAAATCTCCCCTCATTCTTTTGAATTCCAATGAGTATAATCCCAGTCTACTCAGTCTCTCCTCATAATCCAACCCTCTCAACTCTGGAATCAACCGAGTGAATCTCCTCTGCACCCCCTCCAGTGCTCGTATATCTCTTCTCAAGTAAGGAGACCAAAACCGCACACAGTACTCCAGGTGTGGCCTCACCAGGACCCTATACAGCTGCAGCATAGCCTCCCTGTTTTTAAACTCCATCCCTCTAGCAATGGCAGGCAAAATTCCATTTGCCTTTGTAATTACCTGCTGCACCTGCAATCCTACTTTTAGCGATTCATGCACAATGACACCCAAGTCCCTCTGCACAGCAGCGTGCTGCAATTTTTTACCATGTAAAACATAGTCCATTTTGCTGTTATTCCTATCAAAATGGATGACCTCACACTTATCAACATTGTACTTTATCTGCCAGACCTTTGCCCACTCACTTAGACTATCTATATCCCTCTGCAGATTTTCAGTGTCTTCTGCACACTTTGCTCTACCACTCATCATAGTGTCATCTGCAAATTTTGACATACCACACTTAGTCCCCAACTCCAAATCATCTATGAAAATTGTAAATAATTGCGGTCCCAACACTGATCCCTGAGGCACACCACTAGCCACTCACCGCCAACCAGAAAAACACCCATTTATCCCTACTCTTTGCTTTCTACTGGTCAACCAATCCTCTATCCATGCCAATACATTACCTGTAATATCGTGCAACTCTACCTTATGTAGTGGCCTTTGGTGTGGCACCTTGTCAAATGCCTTCTGGAAATCCAGATACACCACATCCACAGGTTCCCCATTGTCCACCATGCAAGTAATGTCCTCAAAGAATTCCACCAAATTAGTTAAACATGTCCTACCCTTCATGAACCCATGCTGGGTATTCCCAATGTGACAATTTATATCCAGATGTCTTGCTATTTCTTCCTTAATGATAGATTCAAGCATTTTCTCCACTATCGAAGTTAAGCCAAGAAGGGTCTAGGCCCGAAATGTCAGCCTTCCTGCTCCTCTGATGCTGCTTGGCCTGCTGTGTTCATCCAGCTCTACACCTTGTTATCTCTGGCCTATAGTTACCTGCTTTTTGTCTACTTCCCTTTTTAAACAGTGGCGTCACATTGGCTGTTTTCCAATCTGCGGGAACCACCCCAGAGTCCAGTGAATTTTGGTAAATAATTACTAGTGCATTTGCTATTTTCCCCCATCACCTCTTTTAGTAAAGTCTAGAACAGTTATTTTGTATTGGTCTTAACTATACAGCTAACAAGTAACATTCCAGAAATAGATGGAAATCAGGAAATTGAAGATAAGGAAGAACTCAAGAGAATTAAGTCACCAGAGAAGTGGTACTTATTAAATAGTTGGAAATGTGGGCTGGAATCCTTGGCTCATAAAAGAAATGAGCAGCAAGACAGTTGATGTTATTTTACTTTAGTTACGTTACTTTCAAAAATTCTCTGGATTTAGTGGAGATTGCATTCATTTGAAAGATAGTAAATTTAACTCCCTTTTGTGGACAAAAAAAGAGGGTGACAGACAGCAGAAAACCATAGACCAGTCAGCCCAATATCTGTCATCAGAACAAAGTTAGAAACTATCAGTAATGATGTTATAGGAGGGTACTTAGAAAAGTACAAGGTAATCCGATGTAGTCAACATGGTTGATGCATAGGAAATCGTATGTAACCAATTTATTGGCATTCCACAAATAGTATGTCTGGTGGATGTACCTCATTTAGATTTCCAGAATTCATTTGATACACATCTAAGATTATTGTAGAAAATAAAAACTCATGGTGTAGAGGTAACATATTGGCATGAATGAAAGCAAGAAATTAGGCAAAACATGAGTATTTTTCACATTAACAAGATGTAATGAAGACGTGCTCCATGGGTCGTGCTTGACAATCAATGTTTTACAATTTATATAAATGACTTTGGATGAATGGACTAAAGATATGGGTTGCCAATTACTGTAACGAAACAAGGATTGGTATCAAAGTAAGTTGTGCAGAGAACAAATGGAAGTTACAAAGAGATATATAAATGTTAAGGTAGGCAGGTTTGTAGTCAGTCAGTTTACTTCAGCTCTCACACTGGGTTCTCAAAGTGTTTTCTCAGGAAGTGTTAAGAGGTAAAATTGGGAGGTGTCTCTTAGTAGGCTACACAATACCAACTGAACATCAGACAATATCAAATAGCCTCAACACCCATTACAACAGCCAGTGATGTTAGACAAACAAGGCAAGGGAATACATGATAAATGGTAGGAGCCTGGGAAGCAGCAAGGATCAGAGGGACTTTGGTATGCATGTCTACTGGTCCCTGACGGTTGTGAGGAAGGTATAATTTGTTTTAAGTATGGGATACTTGCCTTTATTAGCCAAAGCATGGTGTTGAACAGCAAACAGCTTATGCCAGAGCAAAAAGAGCATTTGTTAGCAAACTTCAGGAGGTCGAGCAGAATCTGTGGGGAAAAAGCAGAGTTAATGTTTTAAGTCTGAGTCTTCAAATGAACAGAGATACTGCCAGAACTACTGTGTTTGAGATCCCCAGCATCTGCAGTACTTTGTTTTATTTTACAGCTGAAGCTGAAATGATATAAAATGTTGTTTGGAGCATTGTTGGAGTATTGTGTGCAGTTTTGGAATCCACATTACAGCAGGGATGTCTTTGTACTGGAGAGTGTTCAGAGGAGATTTACCAAAACGTTGCCTCAGCTGGATAGTTTTAGTTATGAAGGGAGGTTGGATGGACCAGGATAGTTTTCTTGCAGCAGAGGAGGAAGATGATTGAGATGTGTAAAAATTGGGAGGCATGGATAAGTAGACAGGATGAATAATTCCCCTTGGTGCAGGCATAAATGACCATCTTTCTGATCCCACATCATTACTTCCAATATATCCTAATAAGCTGTCCTTGACCTTCCCTGATCTTGTGACCCTCACTAACATCTTCTGAAAGCACATTGTTAGTTTTCAGTGATAGCATCTACCTCTACCTTTCTTAACTCCTTCACAGTTGGCAGATTGTCAGACAGATTGGCCAGTATCGGACGAGAAGAAATTGCCTCCAATGAAAAATTGGGATGACTGAAGACATTGTATCTGGCCCCTGTGACAACCTTCATTCACCTTTCCATGGCTTTTCTGAAGCTTAGTCAAACTATTTGCAAACTTGTTGTCATGTTTGACTCCATAATAAGCTTTTGAACACATGACCACCACTAAGACAATCCATTTCCACCCCTGTTATAGCATCTAATCTGCCCCTGCCTCAGCTCATCTGCTGCTGAAGCCATCACATGTCCATGCTACTTTTAGACTTCATTGTTCCAAGGTAGTCCTGATTATAGAACATTTGACTATCTGTAAACATGAGGGTATCTGAAACTCTGTTTGATATGCCCTACAGGCAGTAAGTATTATTTAGTCATTACATAAGAATTTAAGAACAACGTGCTGGAGTAGGCAATTGAGCCCCTCAAGTCTGCTCTACTAATTAATATGATCCTGATTGATCTTATCTCAGTTTCTATTCCATATACATACCTGCTGTCCATCACCTTTCAATCATTACTAATTAAACATCTATTTCCTCCTTAAATTTATCAATGTCGCCACACTCTAGGGTAGTGAATTCCACAGATTCTCAACTCTTAAAAAGAAGTAATTCCTCCTCATCTATGTTTTAAATCTTCTACCTCATATCCTAAAACAATGACACCTTGTTCTAGATTGCCCAACATAAGGAAACACCCTCTCTTACGACTATTTTGTCAATCCCCTTTAGCATCTTTTGTACCTCAATTAGATTGCTTCTTATTCTTCTAATCCTCAGAGTATGGGCTGAAACAGCTCAATCTCTTTTCACAAGACAAACACTTCATCTCTGTAACAAATCTAGCAAATTGCCTCCAATGCAATTACATCCCTCCTCCGAAAAAGCTGATTGCAATACTCCAGGTGTAGTCTCTCAAATGCCTTGTACAGTAGCAGTAACACTTCCTTACTTTTAAACTCAATTCCTTTAACAATAAAAACCATAATTTCATTCGTCTTCCTTTTACCTGATGTATCGACATGCTAGTTTTTTGTAATGCATGCACAAGGACACCCAGATCCCCATGCACCGAAGCACTCTGAAGTTTTTCTCCATTTAGATAATAAGCTGCCTATTTATTTCTCTGACTAAAATGATAACCTCACACTTATCCATGTTAATTTTATCTACCAAATTTTGGCCCATATACCTATCCTATCCACGTTCATTTCTCAATTTTTTATTTCTTCATTGCAAGTTGCTGTCCCATCTATTTTAGTGTCATCTGCAAATTTGGCCGCAATACTTTATATCCATGCATTCAAGTCATTAATATAGGTTGTAAATGGTTGGGGCCTGTGGACTAAACCCTATGACATCCCACTAGTTACATTTTGTCTACTAAAAAAAGACCAATTTATCCTGAGAGAGTAGAAACTGCTGATGCTGGAGAATCTGAGATAACAAGGCGGAGGGAGGAGGGTAACTTCTTCAAGGTAGGCATCCTTAGAAGAGGCTTTGCAGTGGGGGTTAAAACTCACTCAGACAGTAGGAACTGCCGATGCTGGAGAATCTGAGATAACATCTGAAGAAGGGTCCAGATCCGAAACAGAGATAGTAGGAACTGCAGATGCTGGAGAATCCGAGACAACAAGG
>NW_025972155.1:0-9910 GCF_021869965.1 Rhincodon typus
ATGATGATGTTGGGGGGTGGTGGATGATGATGTTGGGGGTGGTGGATGATGTTGGGGGGGGTGGTGGATGATGTTGGGGGCGGTGGTGGATGATGTTGGGGTGGGTGGAGGTGGTTTGTAGAGAGGAGCTAGCGCCGGGCCCGTCCCCAGCAATGAGAGACAGAGACAGAGAGCCGCGGTCTGGTAGACGCTCACTTACCCTCTCGGATCGAGTGCCAGCTCCAGGACGCGAGAAAGCCAGCGGGAGCCCGGAGCCCCGAGCCCTCTCCTCCCTCACATACACCGGCTCGCAAGCCCCCAGCTCCAGCAACACACAAAACCGGGGACGGACACCACTCAGGCTGGCAAATGCTGGCACGGTGGGTGGGTGGGGGGGAAAGAAAGAGGAGGGAGGCGAGAGACAACAAACCGGCTGTCTCCCTCTCGAACCCAATAAAACAAAAACACAAAGCCCTCTCCAAACACACAACCCCCTCCTCCTCCTCCTCCTTCCCAGGCAAAAGGGGTCTTTGTTTCGGAGAAGGAAGGGTGGGGAAGCAGAGACAAGAGAAAAGCCTCCTTTGATGGTGGTAATACAGTAACAGAGGAGCAGCAACTCCGCAACTAAACAGAGAATAGAGCACACATCAGCTGAGATGGTATGCCTTAATCTGATACACTGGCCTATCACAGCCACAACAGCTGAGGCACTCCAAGGCTGAGGCAACGGCTGGAAAACCTGGAGTGTCCACGGCCAGCACTCAGGATCAGGATCACCAGCCCAGCAGTGCTTTGGATCCGTCTTATTATGGCCACGTGCACCGACATACAGTGAGAAGTAGTGTTTTGCACGCTCTGCAGAACAAATCATCAGTACCTCGGTGGGGGAGGGGGGGGTGGGTGACGGGACGCAGAATGTAGTGTCAAAAAAACGGAAATTGCTGGAGAAACTCAGCAGGTCTGACACCATCTGTGGAGAGAAAGCAGGGTTAACGTTTCGGGTCCGCTGGCCCTCCCTCAAAAGTTTGGCTTTGCGAGCAGTGCAGGCAGATTATAACATGCAAGGACATACAGATTTAGACAGAGCGAGGCATACAAGGTCACAGAGATAGTAGGAACTGCAGATGCTGGAAAATCTGAAATAACAGGGTGTAGAGCTGGATGAACACAGCAGGCCAAGCAACATCATAGGAGCGGGAAGGCTTAGTTATCATACAAGGTCACAGTTGCACAGGAGGTACACGAAAGCAAGATCAATATTAGATTTGAAATTGGAGATGTCCATTCAACAGTGCAGTAATGGTGGGGAGGAAGCTGCACTTGAACCTGTTGGTTCATGTGTTTGATCTTCTGTATCTTCTGCCTTACAGAAGATCAACTGTAAAATGTGAGAGGTCCATTCATAAACCTGATAGCAGCAGAGAAGAAGCTGTTCTCGAATATTTCGGTATATGTTTACAAACTTTTGCCTTATGTTCTCATAACAGTAAAGGAATTAAGGGTTATGGTGAGCAGGCGTGTAAGCGGAGCTGAGTCCACGATAAGATCGGACATGATCTTATTGAATGGCAGAGCAGGCTGAAGGGGCCAGATGGCCCACTCCTGCTCCTATTTCTTATGTTCTTACGTAGTTTCTTCCCCATGGAAGAAGGTGGAAAAGAGTATAACCGCGGTGGGAGGGCTCTTTGATGATGTTGGCTGCCTTTCTGAGGCAGTGGAAAGTGTAGATGGAGTCAGTGGAAGGAAGACTGGTTTGTGTGATGAACTGCACTAGGTTCACAGCTCTCTGTAATTTCTTGTGGTCTTGGGAAGAGCAGTTACCTTGAGGCACTGTGATGCATCCAGATAGGATGCTTTCTCTGGTGCATCTATAGAAATTGGTAAGAGTCACTGGAAGCATGCCGAATTTCCTTAGCCTTCTGAGGAAGTAGAGGTGTTGGTGTGCTTTCATGACTGTAGTGTCAACATGGATGGACCAGGATAGATTGTTGATGATATTTACTCCCAGGAACTTGAAGCTCTCAACCACCTCCAGTTCAGCACCATTGATACAGACAGGGCTGAAATTGATAACCAGCTCTTTTGCTTTGTCGACATTGAGGGACAGGGGGGTTCCTGCGACACCTTCCCTAGAGAAGGTTGGAGGCACTAGAGGATGAGGAGACAGGCAGTAACTCCGGCCACCACCTCTCGAAGGATCCAAAATGAGCTGGGGATGGAGGTGGGGGGAATGCAGATTGGAGGCAATTAGGCTGAATTTTCTCAGCCCTCCAATCCACCATCCTGACTTGGAAATATATCACCGTTCCTTCACTGTCGCTGGGTCAAAATCTTTGAACTCTTTTAATTTTTTTTCCTTTATTCATTAACAGGATTGAAGACATAGCTAGCTAAGCAGCATTTATTGCCCATCCCTAATTGCCCAGAAGCCAGTTCAGAGTCAACCATGTTGCTGTGGGTCTGGAGTCACATGTAGGCCAGACCAGGTAAGGATGGCAGTTTCCTTCCCTGAAGGACATTAATCAGCCAGATGGGTTTTTCCCCAACAATCAATTCACAGTCATCATTAGATTCTTAATTTCAGGTATTTTATTGAATTCAATTCAAATTCCACCATCTGCTGTGGCAGGATTCGAACCCAGGTCCCCAGAATGTTATCCGGGTCTCTGGATTAACAGTCCAGCGATAATACCACTAGGCTGTTGCCACCCCTTAAACTCACTCTCTAACAGCATTGTGGGTCAACTTACAGCAGGTGGACTGCATTGGTTCAAAAAGACAGCTCACCACCACCTTCTCAAGGGGCAACTAGGGATGGGCAATAAATACTGACCCAACCAGCAATGCCCAAGTGCCACAAGTGAATAAATAAAGCAGAAGTCATGGTTAGGGCCGCCGACAAGAGTAAAAGAGGAGGCAGGTTCACTCAAGGACGTGTGGAGGGGGTTAGATTGTTATCTGAAAAGGAACATCCGCAGGGTGATGAGGAGAATGGCACCGGTTAATAAGGGGGTTACAGATTTAAAGCATAGATGAGGAGCAATTTCTTCTCCCTTGGAGGGGACTGAATCTGTGGAATTCCTTACTGCAGAGGACTGTCGAGGCTGGCTTATTAAATGTACTCAAATCTGTAATAGATTTTTAATCAGTGAGGGATTCAAGGGTTGAAGGTAAAAGACAGGAAAGTTGAGTGAAGGATTATCAGATCATCCATGATCTCTGTGAATGGTGGAGCAGACTCAATGAATGGTCGAATGGCCTACTTATTTATAGAGTCACAGAGCTGTACAGTTCGGAAACAGACCCTTTGGTCCCACTCGTCCATGCTGACCAGATATCCTAAATTAATGTAGTCCCACTTGCCAGCATTTGGCCCATATCTCTCTAAACCCTTCCTATTCATGTATCCATCCAAATGCCTTTTAAATGTTGTAATTGTACCAGCCTCTGCCACT
The DNA here is from genome assembly GCF_021869965.1 of Rhincodon typus. Classification (NCBI taxonomy): domain Eukaryota; kingdom Metazoa; phylum Chordata; class Chondrichthyes; order Orectolobiformes; family Rhincodontidae; genus Rhincodon; species Rhincodon typus. The sequence continues at coordinate 3,435 of NW_025972155.1, forward strand.
TCCTCTGGCAGCTCATTCCATACATGCACTACTTTCTGCGTGAACAAGTTGCACCTCAGGTCCCTTTTAAATCTTATCCTCTTATGTTAAACTTATGCTCTCTAGTTTTGGACTTTCACATCCTGGGGAAAAAATTTTGACTATTCACCTGATCCATGCCCCTCACGATTTAATAAACTTCCATAAGGTCACCCCTCAGCCTCTGACGCTCCAAGGAAAATAGCCCCAGCCTATTCAGCCTCTCCCTATAGCTCAACCTCTCCAGTCCCGGCAATGTCCTCGTAAATCTTTTCTACACCCTCTCAAGTTTAACAACATCTTTCCCGTGTTGTATTGTTATGTCTTATAGATTGCTCATTGGGAGAGCCAGTACCAGCATGATGGACCAAGTGGCCTCCTTTACTGGAACAGTGATTCTCTATGAACTCAGTGGATTTGTCGCTTTGGCAAACCAAATTAACATGCCTTCTGATGTCCAGTGTCGGCTGCCAAAGGGGATTTTTCAATTTCTTTCTCTCCCCACCCCTCCCCCAAGCCCACCCCTCTCTGTCTCTGAAAGCTGGAGGCAAGACCCTGCATGTCTGCTCAGACACAAAACACACACAGGAATGTGCTGATATTGTCACTGTGCACCCGAAGCCCTGACTGAGTAAAAAACTGAGATTACAATTCACCACTCATAACACTCCCCAGACCGGTGCCATTCCCTACTAAGCACCTGATTGAATCACCAGCTGACCCCTGTCCCTGCAGCTCCCCTGAGGTTCAGTGGCTGTAGTACAAAGCCGTTGGAACCCGACTCTCCAGTGATGGGCCAGGGATCACAGTGGAGGAAGGGGATGCTGGACAGGGCTAGAAATCAAATCTCTGTCTATCTCGACAACAATACTGGCAGGCAACCAGCCTGAGGCCTTTTCCCTGCCCCTCCAGGTTGTGAGATAAGTTGAAACAAACAGATTTGCTGGTGCCATTCCAATCCTCGTTCGGTGCCTTAGAGTTTGAATGTGCATCTCAGGTTGGGGCTGCGGGTGAGGGCCTGATCCAGGAAAATAAACTCAGCTTCTGCCGCAAAAGGACAGTCTAACAAAGGGCCAGGCTGTGAGGTTGAGGCATTGGATGTTGTTCCAGTCTGTACTGACAACTTGTCCTTGAGTTACATGTGTAGCCACACAAACCCAGAGCTGTTATATTGCCTGGCCAAAGAGCGCTGGCCCTTACAGTGGTATAATCCCATGTTTATCAGCAGTTGTCAATTGCGTTACTTAAGTGCATTGGACATAGTCTGATCCCATCTGTGACCCCTGGATTCTCAGGAAAAAGGTTTCAACCTTGGAAGGAGTACAGCACAGTTACCATTTGCCATGGTAAATTACACTGGATTTTACCATGGATTAAAGAGTTCAGTTATGGTGGCATTCGCTTAGCTTGTATTCCCTTGCAGATGATGGATGATCTGCTCGAGGTGTGTAGAATCACGAAATTGCTACACCACAGAAAGAGACCATTCGGCCTATTGCGTCTGTTCCAGCTATCTACTGGAGTAACTCACCGAGTTCCATTCCTTTTCCATTCATCATGGCCCTGCAAATGTTCTTTCCCCTTCGATAATAATAATCCAAATCTCTGTTGGAAAACACCATTGACCCTGCCTCCCAGGCTGTCTGTGTCCCAGATTGTAACCACTTGCTGTCACTTTCTAGTCGGTCTCTTGTGTGTAAATAGGTCCCTCCTGAATTCCTGCTCGGGTTTATCAGTGAGTACTCAGCGGTCTCAATGTGCAGCACCTCTGCCTCCATTACAGTAGCTCCAGATTCAAGTCCCACTTCAGGACTTGACAGTCAAGGAAGGTACGTTTGTAATGCCGACAAACAAATTAAGTATTTGCTTGTACATCTTACCAACACAGATGGCAATGGCAGGCAGGGAGAGATTCCTGGTCAGCCGTATGTTGGGAATAAATTGGATCCTCTCCCATCACCCTGGGCGGTCCGGGCCAGTCTCTCAGCCCCGCGTGGATTTCCAGCCTCAAGGTGATTTGAGAGCGGTCTCCTGGCCTTGAGTTAAAGCCTGGCACAGTCTGGAGTCAACGCCTGGTGCAGACTGCAGCCTGGGTGCCAGCGTGGACTGGGTTGTTCTCCTGAGCTTTTTATTTCTCTATTTTCTAACTTATTCCTACGATCTGTAATTCTGGGCTTTTCATTTCTTAATTTTTCAAATTATTATTTCCTAAGAACCTGTACTGAAGAATCTGTGCCTGGGTACCCCGTACCTAAGATAACGCCATAAGTGGTAACCTGTAAACTTTTCAGTGTACTCATTTCAGTACATTTCAGGACAATAAAAACAATTCAATTCAACATGCAATTGTTGCCACTGCAACTCAGGTTCCTTGAGGATTGGCTGGATGGTATGGGTCAGATTGTGGCTCAGTGGTTAGCACTGCAGCCTCACAGTGCCAGGGACCTGGGTTCGATTCCACCCTCAGGGGACTGTCTGTGTGGAGTTTGCACATTCTACCCGTGTCTGTGTGGGTTTCCTCCCACAGTCCAAAGATGTGCAGGTTGGGTGTATTGGCCATGATAAATTGCCTGTAATGTTCAGGGATGGATCTGGGTGGGATGCTCTGAGGATCAGAGTGGACTTGTTGAATCGAAGGGCCTGTTTCCACACTGTAGGGGTTCTATGATGCATAGGTGCTACATCCTAAGCCTATTGCAGAGGCTTGATCCCCATTCTGGCCTTAATAGATTTAGAAACAGACCTCTTTGCTTTCCTGTAGCAGAGAAGAACAGGAGTACAGATGCTCTTTAGGCCAAGGCTTCTAGTTGCATAGTAACGCAGGAGAGGAGGGAAGGTGCTTCTTTTTTATGTAGGAAGGATGGTGTTGGATTGTGAGTATCATAGGGTGGGGTTTGTGGAGAAAGGGAAGTCAAGGAGTTTGGAGGCAAGGGTAGGAGTGGTTTTCAAAAGCCACCTACTGCTTCATATCTGTGTCCCAGATTGTTCCAGATTGGAGCCAATTATGGTTCCCCAATAGATGCCAAACGGACAGACAGGATTCCATTTCTAATGCTGGTTGGGAGCAGAGTTTAGTTGGGGCAATGGCTGTTAATCGACAGCAAGTTGGAAAGGCTAACCTTGGGCCTTCTCAGCCAGGAATTAATTTCTAGATCGCGAGAAGGGGCGAGTATCTCCCTGATGCCACCTCGCCCAAACATTTGACCTTCCCGCCACTTTTCCCATCAGGAGGGTAGAAGTACGGCCAATAAAAAGAGGGCCCTCAAAGGGATGTAAAAGATCCCACAGCATTGCTTTGAAGAAGTGGGAAATCTGCCTGACATATGCCCCAAAAACTGGTATCACCACACAGACAATGGGCTGGCCATTGTTACAAAGCTGCTTATGGGATCTTGCTGTGCACAAACATTTCCGATGCTACATTGCAGACATGCACTTTTCATTTCATCCCACTTTGGGATGTTCTGTGGCCATGGAAAGTGCTTAATTACATGCAAGTTTTTTTTTCTCCATATGCCATATTCTGTTTTCTCACTCAATCATCTCAAATAGTACTTCCCAGAAACACTTCTGGAACGTAAGGGGTTCTGACTGTGGTAGAAGCGAGTACAATTACAACATGTAAAAAACATTTGGGCAGGTACATGGTTAGGAAAGGTTTAGAGGGGTATGGGCCAAAATCAGGCAAATGGGACTAGTTCAGTTTAGGAAACCTGGTAGGCATGGACGTGTTGGGCCGAAGGGCCTGTTTCCTCACTAAATAACTGGATTCAAGCCAATGACTACAAGACCAAAGGATATCCATACTCCATCCAAAAAGCAATGAAAATTCCATAACAATTGAGACTGATTTTATTGCAACATATGACTTAGGAAGAGTAGTGTTAGTTAGACCATTATGCCAACCTGTAGCATAGGCACACAATCTACAGAACAAGAAATGATAAATGAGCCCCAATCCAAATGAAAAATTAACCTGACTAGTTTGCTTATAAGAGTGTGTAATAACTGAAGAACAAGAAATGACTTCCAATATTATATACTGGCAAATCTTCCCATCAGCCATGGCTCAGGTAGCACAGTCATCTCTGAGTCACAAGGACCCCATTTCCAAGTCCCACTTGAGAGTTTGAGTATGAAACTCAAAGATGCCATTCCAGAGTAGTACAGATAACATGCTGCACAGCCCAAGGTGAAGCCTGAATATCAATCAAGGTCGGAGTTGGGTAGAAGATCCCAAGGAGCCATTTTGAAGAAAATAGGGGCGTTCTCCCTGATGTCCTCGCCAATATTTATGCCTCAACTGGTATCACAGTAAGCAGATCCTGTCACTACCGCATTGCTGCTTGCGAGAGCTTGCTGTGGATAAACTGACACCCACATTTCCTATGTTACAATAATGACTACAATTCAAAAATATTTCTGGTTCTCAAGTACTTTGAGATGTTCTGTGCAAGTTTTTTTCTTCTTCTTTTTACTTTGGAATGATTAAGGGATTGCTGTGTTGCAAGTCAAGGACAGTGTTGCACACAGCTACCAGAAAGGATTTGTAAAGAAATTCGAGAAGCGTGTCTGATGAGGGTGAGGGTAATACTCTGCCTAGAAAATGGAGCATTAGTATCTCCCATTTTGATTGCATCTGGATAATTAAACGTCTACGAACAATTTAAATAAAGGCAAAAGAAAAAGTCACTACCTTTTATTCTGAGGCAGAATCAGACAGTCTTATCCATCTCTCTGAAACAGGGTGGAATGCAGAATTATCAAGCAGGTGAAGGAATAACATGTCCCAGCAGAGAAAGAATTTGCAAGGAATTTTAAGAATTCTGTCCCAAGGTGGGAAAGCAAATGTTCTGTTCAATTCACTTCAGGAAAATGAGTTGCGTTTTATAATTACTCATCACAACTGAATAGATGCACATCTGCATTAGAAGACATCCATTGTGTTTGCATTTGAAGCCTCAACAAATAGTAGATCCAATGCAGTCATCACCATCCCTTCCCTCGCCCACTATCAGTTGCTGGCTGATTTAAGGAAAAAGGTTTGCGTTTATACAACTTCCAATCTCGTCCTCAGGTTGTGGAAATGACCTGGGTGAACTTTTGGCTCTCATTTTTCTGTCATATAGACTACCATCTCCCACCTTCCATCTCAATGTTCCTTAGACAGCACCTTCTAAATCCATGGGCTCTACTATTTACATGAACAACAGGAGCAGTTAGATGGGAAAACCGCCAGCTGCAAGATCCCACAAAGCCAGTCACCATCCAGTCTTGGAAATGCATTGCCGTTTCTTTGGTGGCACTGTGTCAAAATCCTGGAACTCCCTCCTTGAAAGCACTGTGGGAATGCCTACTGTACATGGACTGCAGTGGTTCAACATCACCTTGCCAAAAGCAGTTAGGGAAGGGCAATAAATGCTAGCCTAACTGAACACTGTAAATGGGTAAGGAATTATATCAAAGACAACAAGGTGCAGGGCTGGATGAACACAGCAGGCCAAGCAGCATCATAGGAGCAGAGAGGCTGACGTTTCGGGCCTAGACCCTTCATCAGAAAAGGGGGAGGGGAAGGGGGTTTTGAAATAAATAGGGAGAGAGTGGGAGGCGGATAGAAGAGGGATAGAGGAGAGGATAGGTGGAGAGGAAACAAACAGGTCGAAGAGGCGGGGATGGAGCCAGTAAAGGTGAGTGTAGGTAGGGAGTTAGGAAGGGGATAGGTCAGTCCAGGGAGGACGGACAGGTCAAGGGGGCGGGATGAGGTTGGTCGGTAGGAGATGGAGGTGCGGCTTGAGGTGGGAGGAGGGGATAGGTGGGAGGAAGAACAGGTTAGGGAGGCAGGGACGAGCTGGACTGGTTTTGGGATGCGGTAGGGGGAGGGGAGATTTTGAAACTTGTGAAATCCACATTGATACCATTGGGCTGCAGGGTTCCCAAGCGGAATATGAGTTGCTGTTCCTGCAACCTTCGGGTGGCATCGTTGTGGCACTGCAGGAGGCCCAGGATGGACATGTCGTCTGAGGAATGGGAGGGGGAGTTGAAATGGTTCGCGACTGGGAGGTGCAGTTGTTTATTGCGAACCGAGCGTAGGTGTTCTGCAAAGCAGTCCCCGAGTCTCCGCTTGGTTTCCCCGATGTAGAGGTAGCCACACCGGGTACAGCGGATGCAGTATACCACATTGGCAGATGTGCAGGTGAACATCTGCTTGATGTGGAAAGTCTTCTTGGGGCCTGGGATGGGGGTGAGGGAGGAGGTATGGGGGCAGGTGTAGCACTTCCTGCGGTTGCAGGGAAAAGTGCCGGGTGTGGTGGAGCTGGAGGGGAGTGTGGAGCGGACAAGGGAGTCACGGAGAGAGTTGTCCCTCCGGAAAGCAGATAAAGGTGGGGAGGGAAAGATGTCTTTGGTGGTGGGGTCGGATTGCAGATGGCGGAAGTGTCGGAGGATGATGCGTTGGATCC
>NW_025972156.1:0-9910 GCF_021869965.1 Rhincodon typus
ATGCTGCTTGGCCTGCTGTGTTCATCCAGCCCTGCACCTTGTTGTCTCGGATTCTCCAGCATCTGCAGTTCCTACTATCTCTGATGTAAATTTTATTTGCACAGCATGGTGTGATCTGGATTGTGCTGCATGAAAGATCAGTGGAAGCTGATTCACTAGGAGCTTTCAAATTAGTATTGCATGGGGGAAAGACATGGGGAGTGAGAATGATTGGATCATTGCTTCAAAGAGCCAGCAGAAGCAGGAGGAGATGAATGGCCTCCTTGTTTATTGTAAGATTCTCTGTTTCTATGAGTGCTTGTGGTCCAGGATAATGATGTGGGAAGAATTGAGGTAACAGGTGTCATAGTTTGGGATAACAAGGTGTAGAGCTGGATGAACACAGCAGGCCAAGCAGCATCAGAGGAGCAGGAAGGCTGATGTTTCCGGCATAGACCCTTCTTCAGAAATGCGTATATGCTGAGCTTTATCCTCAGCTCCGGCCTGACAGGAAGGAGTCACACGGTACCTCCATTCTGAATAGAATGTCTCCAATGTTTAAAATAACTGGAATCTCTGATTCTCCACAGGTTTGGTGCAGGGATTCTCAATGACAGCACCCACACTCAATATCACGGGAACAGAATACTCGATCGACGTTAGCAACACCCTTACCATCACCTGCAGGTAAGTGCTGCAACTAGTAGGAATTTTCCTGCTACAAACTGGTAAGGTCTCACAATTAATTTGAACCTAATTCATTTCCTTTTCATCCTATACCTAATTTTCACAGCAATAGTGCCTTATGCTTATAAAAACAAACCTTAAAATGAGATCCTATGTTGTAAATGGTACATTAGCTAGGAATTACAAAGGAACTGGAGTACAAGAGGAAGAAGTATAGTGATACCAAACATTGCCAAGGCCACCGCTGGAGTACAGTGGGCAATTTGGATCTCATGTGTTTACACATTAAATCTTCAACCACTTTCTTTTGTAGTGAGTTATAGAACCTTGTCACTAAACTTGCTCTTGCTTCAGTCCCTCTGGATTTTCTTCATGGCTATCATGTATTCGGTGACCAAAACTGACACAGACTCAGTTTCAGGATATTATGAAGTTGGTTTCAGAGCTTTTGGCAATCTCAGAGTTTGAAGAACATCAAAAACATTCATTTCTTAGCAATTCCTCTCAACATCAAATTGAAATGAGCCAAGATACACACAGGAACACAGTCACAGCCTTCACATTTGATCCAAGTGTGCTGCTCAAACTCAGATGTGGATGAAGCAAGTTCAGAAGGGTGGGTTTTTTTTCTTGTCTGTTTTCCATTTGCCTTTAATTGAACGGTAGGCCAAGCCAATCCCATGGGGCCACAAATGGCAGCAGTTATGTTTACACAGTCTCCTGCCACATAGCTGGACATCCATCAAGGCACCAAGCAGGAGGTGGGTGATTGGTTGGAGGAAGTGACTGAAGGAAAGACACAATATTTAAGATAGAATGCAATAGTCGTATTGAGGGGAGAATGCTCGAGAGCAGAGAGATTTGTAGGGGACAAGGAGTTGGTGCAGAAGTTCATCTGTTAATAATTGGGTCAGGGCAAAGGGGAGAAAGAGAAAGGAATGGGGGCAAGGTACAGCAGAACAAGTCGGGGGGGGTCATAAAACAAAAAGAGGGGAGGGATTCAGAGATAATAGAAGTACTCGACATGGGCAAGCACTGAAGGAGTGGAGGGATTTAAATGGGACAGGTCATGAGGAAGTGGAGGAGTTTGAATAGAAGAGGTCATGAGGGAGTGGAAGGACCTCAGGGAGCAGAGGGAGATTGGTGGAATATTCAGCTAACCTCATATTCCCACAACTCAATTACTAATTCCAGAATAACATTCTCCCACCCAATTTGTCTAAGCAGCCAATTGTTGTGTATCTTGAAGTAGGTTCACTCAGTGCTGTTCCATTTAATCTCACAACCCAGTCTCCTGCTCTTTTATTTTTGAGATAGTCTGTGTAAATCGCATCAGCTGTTTCTGTAATAGGAGTGTCTTATTACCCAACTGCTGGCAAATGTAGCTATTGCAATGTGAAAACACACAGGAGGAGGGGAATGTTCCCACAGTGCTGCCGAAATGGGTGCAGTCCCACAGAGGTCCCACAGTCCATTAACATCTTGGTGAATGGTTTTCCAAAGGTCAGTACAGGAATCAGAGGGGCAGGTTTTATTGCAGCTTGGTGTCTTCCCACAACCCGGCAAGTGTGGCAGGTTCTATAAAAGCTTACTACATCCATGTGGAAATTTGGCAGTGAAAAAGCAGAGTTTAACATGCCCAGCCATTGGAATTTCATGAGGTAGTTGCAGTATCTCCCCGTGGTATCTTAGTGTCACCAGTACCTACTGAACCAACGTCTGCTCATGTGTAGGCCTGTGAGGGAGTCTCCGTTTCCTCATCAGCACCTCATTTTTTCATGCTGATTCTGAAGGAAAACCATTCTCTGCTATTTACTTTTAGGCGGCACGGTGGCTGAGTGGTTAGCACTCACAGTACCAGGAACCTAGGTTCAATTCCACCCTAGGGTGACTGTCTGTGTGGAGTTTGCACATTCTCCCTGTATCTGTGTAGGTTTCCTTTGGGTGCTCCGGTTTCCTCCCACAGTCCAAAGATGTGCAGGCTGGATGGATTGGCCATGCTAAACTGCCCATGGTGTCCAGGGATGTGTAGATTAGGGGGATGGGTCTGGGGGTAGGTGTGGACTTGTTGGGCTGAAGGGCCTGTTTCCACACTGTAGGGATGCTATGAGAAGGTTCTGAAGAAGGGTCACTGAACTTGAAACATTAATTCTGCTTCCTCTCGCAGATGCTGCCAGACCTGCTGAGTTTCTCCAGCAGTTTTTGATTTTATTCTTTTCTCCTAGAACTGTTGGCTCTCACTGTGGGATACTCAGAGACCATACTTTTGGTCCTACCAGGTCACTAGGGAGTGGGTCAATCCCATCCACAGGTCAACTGGGGATAACTCCAATGGTCACTCATCCCAACACAGGCCACACGCCTGTCGAACCCGGTAAATGGAGATGGGCATGTACCGTTCTTCAATCTCTTTGACCAGCACCTTGGCACTTACTGCACTCTCTGGTGGAAGGGTCATGTCTGTTCCCAGCAGCAGAATGTAGCTGGCCCTGGTATCCCTCAGTACCACTCCACGCTTACTCGCCTCTCCCTGGGGAAATGTAGCCGCCCGACCTTTACATACTAAATCTTGCTAAATGTCAAGAATTCATTTAATCACGTCCCCACTCTCAGGAATGTCTTTAAAGCGATGCAGTCATATCGATCTGCTCGTTTGCTACATTCTCTGACGGACTCCCATTCTCTGCCCAGGCTGTATGTGCCCAAATGAATCCCTTTGGTTTTCCCCAGTGCCTCCAGCAATCGCCCAGATATGCCTCACTTTTCAGCAATTAAAATAGCCCCCATGGCCTCACCTTTCATCTCAGCACTTCTGTTCCTATCCTGAGGAGGACTCCCAGCATTTCTCTCTCTTCCGTGGGTTCTCAGTCTCTTTGCCCTCTCCCTACCTTGATCCTGTCGTGATTGTAATGAGGTCAGTCAGGTGGATCTCAGAGAATATGAGTTCCTTGATTGGGGCTGTTAATCTGGTCCAATCAGGGAGCCCTGGTTGACAGATAGAAATAGGAGTGTCAGAGGCTGTGATCACTCTGAGAGCTGGCTCTGAGGGATCTGTGTCAAGGACTCCATGTGTAAATAAAGGGTGACGTGGTGGTGGGATGTGGCCCCTGGAGTTATTTCAGGTCCTTTCCTGTTTGTTGGGGTTGACAAAGGGAGGATTTCTTCTGGAACAGGAGCTTATGGATATAATCATCAACCAATGGGTTGGCTGGCCTGGGCACAGTCACGCTGTGGAATTCTTATTGGGAAGTATGTGGAGGCTTTGAACTCCTCAAAGGTTTGTGTATAAGAAGTATTGTAGGGGGTGGGATGCAGTTCTACGGTTTTTGATTCCAGATCGATGGGTTAGGGCAGGCAACAGAACCTTAGTTCAAAAAAGAATGGTTCAAGAATCAGTCTTTCTGCTTGACAGGCAGAACAGCTGTAACAGCTGGAGCTGTTGGTGGGGGGGGGGGCAAGATGGCACTGCTTCAGGGTGGGGTTCATTTGAGGTGGGGGGCTTTTCACAAAGGGGCAATTCACATGAGGTGTGATGTGTACGAGTGGGTAATGTAATTAGGGAATAAGGGCTTATCAAAGGAAAAATAAATTCGGTAGATAAGAGAATAAGGACTAAGTGAGAGGATTTTATTTCAATGGAATCCATCTGCCTCAGTATTTATGAAGAATGTCAAGACAGCAAAATTACAGTAGTACATGTAAGCTGTAAAACAAAAGCGCATGTTACACAGATGCATTTTAGGCAGCAAAGAAAACATGTGGAATTAGATACTTCTTTGCTGTATGTTGTAAATCTCTCCAAATTTCACAGGGAGGTGCATTGGAATTATTGTTGAGAAACAAATAGAAGGTAATAAAATATCAGCTCCAGTTACCCTGTCTAATCCCTAAAGTCTAGTCATCTTTCCTGGGCTGCGTGTGCGTAGCACTGTGAACAGCAGTGAAGGCCTCTGCAGTCAAATAGCCTTTGGTCACTTGGAAAGCGGCAACTTCCCTTGCTGTGGCACCGTCTGTGCTCTGAGTGACTCCTTTCTGGTCGGGTGAGGATTGGGGGAGGCAAGGGGGTAAAAACTGAAATAGGGGCAGGTTTCAGTTGTCAAATGACTGGGGAGGCAGTGCTGTTGTGTTTATGTCACCGGACTAGAAATCCAGAGGCCCAGGGAAATGCTGTGGAGGAACAGGTTTTAACCCCACCATAGCAGCTGGCGAAATCTAAATGGAGTTAATAATACTCCGGAATTGAAAGCTTGTGTCAGTGATGGTGACCATGGAATTATCATTACTGTTGAGGCTGAAACAATGCAGTTTCAAGTCCCCCTCTTCCCAGCACACTCCTAGCAAATGTCCAGGCAATTGAAAATAAAATGGATGAGCTCAGATCTAGACTTACCTTCCAGAGGGAACTGAGAGACTGCTGTGTGCTCTGTTTCACAGAGACATGGCTCACTGTTACCATACCTGACCGTGCCTTTCAAGCTAAGGGGTTCTCCATACATTGCATGGACCATATGATACCCTGGGTAAGGCAAAGGGCAGGGTGCTATGCTCCTGGTGCTCAGACATGGTGACCCTGGAGAGCCGCTGCTCTCTGGACCTAGAACACCGTTCAGTTAAATGCTGTCCCCCACTACCTGAGTCCACCTCTGCCACCCTGACAGCAGTATACATACCACCCCATGCAGGTCTGAAGAATGCCCGAGATGTGATTTACAGAGCCACAGACACTCTGGAGACAAAATTCCCCGAGGCCTTATTCATCGTGGCCAGCAACTTCAACCAAGCCAACCTCAAGAGAGCGCTGCCAAAGGACCACCGACACATCACCTGCCCCACTAGAGGATGGAACATTCTGGACCATTGCTACACGATCATCAAAGACACCTAACGCTCCATTCCCTCGTCCACACTTCAGAAAATCAGATCACAGCGCTGTGTTCCTCCTCCTAGTTTACAAGCAGAAGCTGAAACAGGAGGATCCTTTACAGAAAGACATACAGTGCTGGTCCATGCAATGGAAGACCATCTCCGGGGCTGCTTGGACTTGGTGGACTGGACCGTGTTCAAGTACTCAATGGAAAACCTAGATGAGTACGTCACCACTGTCACAGACTTCATGAGCAAATGCGTGGAGGACTGTGTACCAAAGAAGTCAATCTGAGAGTTCCCCAACCGGAATCCCCTGGATGAACCAGGAAATCCACTCCCTACTGAAGACCAGGTGTGAGGCATTCGAGTTGGATGACCCTGACCCATACAGGAAGTCCAGATATGACCACAGCAAAGCCATCAGGGAGGCCAAGAGGCAGTACCGGACCAAGTTAGAGATCCAAACCAACCATACAGAAACTCACTGTCTCTGGCAAGCTCTAAACAATATGACAGGATACAAAATGAAACAGTGTAAGACAGCGGACAATGACACATCCCTCCCTGACATGATCCATGCTTTCTATGCTCATTTTGAGCAGAATACCACCAGCATGGTGTCACCGACATCTTCAACCTGTCCATCCTACAAGCCAAAGTCCCCACCTGCTTCAAGAAGACCACCATCATCCCCGTACCCAAGAAAACAAATGCAATGTGCCTTAATGACTATCGCCCAGTAGCTCTGACCTCAATAATCATAAAGTTCTTTGAGAGGCTGGTCATGCCCCACATCAACTCCAGTCTCCCAGTCTGCCTCGAGCCCCTCCAATCTGCCTACCAACATAACAGGTTCACAGAAGATGCCATATCCCTAGCCCTGCACTCATCCCTGGAACATCTGGACAACAAAGACACCTACATCAGACTCCTGCTCCGCCTTCAACATCATTATCTCCTCCAGACTGACCTCAAAACTCTGTGACCTTGGTCTCAGCTACACCCTCTGCAACTGGATCCTTAGCTTCCTGACCCATGGGCCGCAATCAGTGAGGAGAGATAACTGCACCTCCTCCACGATAACTTTCAACACTGGAGCCCCCCAAGGATGCGTTCTCAGCCCTCTACTGTTCTCCTTGTACACCCACAACTGTGTAGCCAAATTCCGAATGAATGCCATCTACAAGTTTGCTGATGACACCGCTGTGGTAGGATGGATATCAAACAACAATCAGTCAGAATACAGGAAGGAGATAGAGGGCTTGGTGTCATGGTGAAATGATAACAATCTCTCTCTCAATGTTAGCAAGACTAAAGAAATGATCATTGACTTCACGCCCCATCTACATCAATGGAACTGAGGTTGAGAGGGTGGAGACCATTAAGTTTCTTGGAGTGACAATAGCCAATGACCTGCCCTGGACTTCCCACATAGATGCAACAGTCATAAAGGCACAACAACGCCTCTTCTTCCTCAAGTGGCTCAGGAAATTTGGCATGTCAGTAAGGACCCTCACCAACTTCTACAGATACACCATTGAAAGTATACTGTCTGGGTGCAGAATGGCCTGGTATGGCATCTGCTTTGCCTAGAACCATAAGAAACTACAGAAAGCTGCGTGCTCAGCTCAGACCATCACAGAAGCAAACCTCCCATCCATGGACTCTATTTACGCTTCTCATTGCCGCAGAAAGGCTGCCAACATCATCAAAGACCCCTCCCACCCCCATAATGCTCTCTTCCAACCTCTTCCATCAGGCAGAAGATACAGAAACTTGAATACACACAGCAGCAGTCTCAAGAATAGCTTCTTCCCTGCCATTATTAGACTGATGAATGGAGTCTCTAACTTCAAATAATGTTGATTTTGATAATGTTGCTCTTGCCTCGTGCATGTCCTGTGTGATATAACCTGTATGCCTCACTCTGTCCTAGTAATGTTGCTCTTGCCTCGTGCATGTCCTGTGTGATATAACCTGTATGCCTCACTCTGTCCTAGTTTTTTTCATCCTATGATCTATATATTCTTGCTTACTATGATCTGCCTGTGCTGCTCGCAAACAAAGCTTTTCGCAGTACTTAGGTACATGTGACAATAAATCAAATCAATCAATCAAAAACCCAACTGGTTCACTAATAGCCTTTAGGGAGATAAACCTGCCGTCTGGCCTACATGTGACACCAAACCCACAGCAATTCATTTGACTCTTAGCTGCCCTCTGAAAGGGCTAACTGAGCCAGTCAGATCAAGCAAGCCATGAGGGATGGGCGGTAAAATGTCAGCCCTGTCACAGAAGTAATAAAGTAATAAAAGAAAATAAACCTTTTCTGTACTGACAGAGGTTTTTAATCCAGGTGAGGGACCAGATCAAAAGTGGAGTATCACAAAGGTTGTAGAGAGTGGGAGGGAAAGAGAGACCAGGGAAGGAGTCAGAGAAGCAAAGTGAGAGCGAATTAATTAAAGAAAACAATAGTTCATATATATTTACATGGCATCTTTAACACAATGAAATGTCCCTCCAGCATCCCACTAGACTTTCAATGTCAGAATGCTGGAAGCTAATTGGCTGCTCCAACTTCCATCCTATTGACGTTGAACGTGAAAGCCGACAATAATAACTTGCATTTATGTAGCAACTTTAATACAGTGAAACATCCCATTCCACTCTACAGGAGCATTATCAAACAATATTTGACCCAGAGCCACATAAATTAGATATTAGGCCAAATGGGGAAGGCACTGGCTTAGTGGTATTATCGCTGGACTGTTAATACAGAGACCCAGATAATGTTCTAGGGACCCAGGTTTGAATCCTGCCACAGCAGATGGTGGAATTTGAATTAAATAAAAATCAAGAATTAAGAGTCTCATGATGACCATGAAAGCGTTGCCAATTGTTGGAAAACCCACCTGATTCACTAATGTCCTTCAGGGAAAGAAACTGTCATCCTTACCTGGTCTGGTCTATAGGTGACTCCAGACCCACTGTGGTTGACTCTCAACTTGCCTTCTAGGGAATTAGGGATGGGCAATAAATGCTGGCCTGGCCAGTGATGCCCTCATCCTGTGAGTGAATTTTTAAAAAAAGGTGACAACAGGCTTAACCAAAGAGGGAGAATCTAGAGTCAGGGCCTTGGAAGCTGCAGGTAATGGTGGGAAAATGGGAACCATAGGATTTGCAAGCAGTGGAGAAACTCAGAACTACTGGAGGATGCTCAGAGATACAGGAAGGATGAGGCCTTGGAGCAATTTGAAGGTGTTGTATGTTGCTGTACCAGTGATTGGTGGCTTGTGTTTTGGGTAGAGTAAGGAGACCACAGCTGTACACCTTACCCCTCTCGGGACATGGTCTCACCAAAGTCCTTTGCTATTGCAACAAAATATGTTTACTTTTTTACTCCAATTCATATTGTAATATATTTTTAAAGTTAGGACTACTGTGACACAATGGTAGTGCCCCTACTTGTGGCCAGGAGACCGAGGTTCAAGACCCACCTGCTGCAAAGATGTGTCATAATACATTTGACCTAATATATAAAAAAAGCTGCTTGTGGCTGTAGCTGTAAGTTATCTTCTAGTGAGTTTGTTCATGGTCATTCTGGATAAAAATATTTCAGAGTCTTAATAAGCAAACAGTCTTTTTTCTATTTTTCCTTTCAAAATGAATAACTACACTTAATCCATACTTTACTCCAGTTCTTGCCCACTCTCTAAACTGGTATAAATTGCTTTAGCAGACTCATTGCACCATCCTCATAAATTACTTTCCCATCTAATATTGAGTTGTTGGCAAACTTAGATGTTGTATGCTATTTACCATCAGCTAATTCGTATAATATAAAAGGAAGTCCTGCATTTATATAGTGCCTCTCATGACCTGGGAATCCCCAGAGACTTTCGCTGAGTAGTTCTGAAGGATAGCTGATGTTGTCTTGCAGCAATGCAGTAGCAGTTTGCGCACTAAAGACCAGGGACAGCACTTACCCCCAAGTTTCAGTACATCTCTCATCACATCGTCCTGGACCTTAGAAAGTGCCAGTCTGCAAGCATGTTTCGGGCAGAGCAGAACATCTTTGACTGAAATAATATCCTCCAGGCACAGTTAAGGGGTGTCTCGGTGTAAGTGCCTGGGAACAGCCTGTAGAGCACAGAGTCCTGTGTCACAGAACTGCTCAGGATGAACTTCAACAAAAACCATTGCATTTCTGTCCAGACCTTTCCAAAGGCACATTAGTTTAGAACAGAGATAACAAGGTGTCGAGCTGGATGAACACAGCAGGCCAGGCAGCATCAGAGGAGCAACAAAGCTGACGTTTCGGGTCTGGACCCTTCTTCAGAAGTCCTTTCAGAAGTCCAGACCCAAAACGTCAGCTTTG
>NW_025972157.1:0-4437 GCF_021869965.1 Rhincodon typus
GCTGCTTGGCCTGCTGTGTTCATCCAGCCCTGCACCTTGTTGTCTCTTAGCTCTGTATACATGACTGGCAACGTGCTCAGTGTTCATTCTCATTTTTAATTCCTTTCGAGACTTGCCCCACGTTTGATCCTCTGCAGGTTGGCAGAGGTGAAGCGTGGTAGAGAAAACATCATATTCAAAGGGGTTGAAAAATTGAGACAAGTTCCACTGCGTTTTTTTTCCAAAGTGTGGGTGAAATGGGCTGCATCTGTATTTGTCACGGAATGCATAGCACTCTAATGTGTTGTACTAATCATTTTTTTTTAAAATTCCTTTCCAGTGTTCCTGAAAGTTTTTACGTTGATCTTGGGAATTGCCTACATCACAGTTGGTGAGATTTCTATTAAAAAGGATGCATTGGTGCCTCAAATTAAAAGGTTGCTCTTTGATACTGAGCTTCTGCATTTGTGTCATAGAGTCACACAGCAGGGAAACAGACCCCAACTCATTCATGCCAACCATATTCCCAAATTAAACTAGTCCCACCTGCCTGTGTTTGGTTCATATCCCTCCAAATCTTTCTTAGTCATTTACTTATCCAAATGTCTTCTAACTGTTGTAACTGTACCCACATCCATTACTTCCTCTGGCAGCTCATTCCACACACGACCCATCCCTCTGTGTGAAAGGCTTGCCCCTCAGGTCCCTTTTAAATCTTGCCCCTCTCACCTTAAACCTATGCTCCTCTAGTTTTGAACTCCCCCACCCTAAGGAAAAGATCTTTTCTATTCATCCTATCTGTGCCCCTCATGATTTTATAACCTTCTATAAGGTCACTCCTCAGCCTCCTACGCTCCAGTGAAAAAAAGTTTCAGCCTATCCAGCCTCTCCTTATAACTCAAACCCTCCATCCTGGCAACATCCTGGTGAATCTTTTCTGAACCCCCTCCAGCTTGATATATCCTTCCTATAAAAGGGCGACCAGAACTGCACACAGTGCTCCAAAAGAGGTCTCACCAATGTCCTGTACAACCTCAACATGACATCCCGACTCCTATACTCAAAGGTCTGAGCAATGAAGGCAAGTATGCTAAACACCTTCTTAACCTCCCTGTCTACCTGTGACACAAATTTCAAGGAACTATGTGCCTGAACCCATAGGGGTCTCTCTGTTCTACAGCACTACCCAGGCCCCTACCATTAACTGTGTAAGTCCTGCCTTTGTTTCTTTTATCAAAATGCGGTACCTCTCATTTATCCAAATTAAATTCCATCTACCACTCCTCAGCCCATTGACCCAATTGATCAAGATCTCTTTGTAATTTAATATAATCTTCTTCACTGTCTCCCATACCACCAATTTTGATGTCATCCGCAAACTTACCAAACATGCCTCCCATATTCTCATCCAAA
The DNA here is from genome assembly GCF_021869965.1 of Rhincodon typus. Classification (NCBI taxonomy): domain Eukaryota; kingdom Metazoa; phylum Chordata; class Chondrichthyes; order Orectolobiformes; family Rhincodontidae; genus Rhincodon; species Rhincodon typus. The sequence continues at coordinate 1,393 of NW_025972157.1, forward strand.
TTGTTTAATTAAATGACAAACAGCAGTGGGTACAGCACCGATCCCTGTGGAACATCACTGGTCACAGGGCTCCAGTCTGAAAAACAACCCTCCACCATCACCTTCTCTCTCCCATTGTCAAGCCAATTTTGTATCCAATTGGAAAGCTCTCCCTGAATCTCGTGTAATCTAATTGTACTAACCATGTGGAACATTGTCAAAGGCTTTACTAAAATCCATGTAGACAATGGCTACCACTCTGTACTCATCAATCTTTTTGGTTATATCCTCAAGAAACTCCATCTGGTTTGTGAAAACCATTTCCCACGCACAAAGCCATTCTGACTGTTCCCTAATCAGTCTTTGCCTTTCCAAATGCCTGTAGATCCTGTCCCTCAAAATCCCCTCCAACATCTTACCCATCGCTGACGTCAGACTCACTATCCTGTAGTTCCCAGGCATCTCCTTACAGAGTTTCTTAAATAAAGGCACAACATTAGCCACCCTTCACTCTACTGGTACTTCACCCGTGGCTGTACATGATACAAATATCTCGGCTAGGGGCCCCACAATTTCTCTCCTCACTTCCCACAACGTCCTGGGACATACTTAATCAGGACCGGGAGATTTAACTAAAGGAGTTACAGTAGTTCCTCTTCTGGTGTGTAGACTGTTTTCAAAACATCAATATTTGTTTCCCCAAGTTCCCCAGTCTCCATTTCTTTCTCTACATTAAGCACTGACGAGAAATATTCATTTAGTATCTCACCCATCTCCTGTGGTTCCACACATAGACTACCTTGTTGAGCTTTAAGGGGCTCTCTCCTGAGTTGCTGTTTTGCCCTTAATATACTTGTAGAATCTCTCTGAATTATCCTTAACCTTATCTGCTAAAGCTATCTCGTATCCCCTTTTGCCCTCCTGATTTCCCTCTTAAGAATGGCCCCCACACCCCTTATAGTCTTCAAGAGATTAACTTAATCCCAGTTATCTAAGTTTAATATTTGACTCTTTCTTATTCTTGACCAGAACCTCAATATCGTTATTCATCCATTGTTACCAGCCTTACCCTTCACTCAAAAAGAACATAATGCTGCTCTGAACTCTCATTATTTCACTTTTGAAAGCCTCTCACTTACTAGTCGTCCCTGAACCTGCGAACAGTCTATTCTAATTAACTTTGGAAAGTTCCAGTCTTGTTCCATCAAAAGTGGCCTTACTTCAATAAGGGACATTAACTTTTACACAAGGCTTATCCTTTTCCATGCCCATTTTAAAACTGATAGAATTATGGTCGCTGGTTCCAAAGTGCTCTGGCACTAACACTTCATCCATCTGCTCTGCCTTATTTCACTCCTTCTCTAGGAGGTAAACCTACACATTGGTAAAGAAAATTTTCTTGAACACAATTAACAAATCCCTCACCATTCAAGCCCTCAACACTATGGCAGTCCCTGTCAATGTTTGGAAAATTAAAATCTCCTACCATTACAACCGCATTATTCTCACACATATCCCCGAGATCTCTCTACGTAATTGCTCCTCAATTTCCCGCTGAATATTAGGGGGTCTATAGTACTATCCTATCAAGGTGATCCACCCATCTTTCTTATTTCTGAGTTCCACCCATATAGCTTCAGTGGACGACCCCTCAGAATTATCCCAAGAGTGGCAGTAATGCTTTCCTTAATCAAAAATGCCACTCCCCCTCCTCTCTTGCCTGCCTTTCTATCCTCCCTATAGCATCTAAAGCCCAGAACGTTGGCCTGTTGCTCCCTCAGCTATGTTTCTGTTTCTGACGTCCCGGTCCCCATGTTCCCCTCCATGCCCTCAGTTCATCTGCCCTACCCTGTAAGAACCCATGCATTGCAATAAATGCAGTTTAATTCTTCAGAGCTTGCCTCGTTCTCTGACTTGCTTTTGCCTGCCTTTTCTAATTAAAGTGTCCTTTTTAAAATCAGAGCCCATCCGCATGTCTTCCTGTTCTCACCATGACTTTAGTTTCAAGTGTTGGCGAGTGGGTCATTCCTGGAAATTAGGTAATGAAACACATATCTGGTTGTGTTGTCTTTTTAACTTTATGCAGCATTAGGGTCCTAGACGAAGCTGCGATGTTTTTGGTGAGAATTTACAGGCGTTTTTAAAGGTTCGATGGTTCTATATTTGAGCTGACACATGAAATGAATCAGGAACATGTAGAGAAATGTTGATGTGGGTCAGTGATTGATGCTCATCCTTGGGTGACTGTCTGGGTAGAGTTTGCATGTTCTCCCCATGTTGACGTGGGGTTCCCTCTGAATGCTCTGGTTTCTCCCCCCCCAGTGCAAGGATGTGTGGGTCAGGGTGGATAGGCCATGCTAAATTGCTCCCTGGTGTCCAGGGAGATGTGGGTTAGCCATTCAAAATGCAGGAATTGGGGTGGGATGCTCTTCAGAGTGGACTTGATTCGCCGAATGGCCTGCTCCCACAGTTTAAAAAGAAACAAGAATTAAAATCATCTAGCAAATTAAGAAGTTTTTATTTCTTGCTTTCTCAGTAATATTTTCCTCTCCCCCTTCCAGGTAGTATCTATTTGGATTCTTGTACCAAGCAACACTTGATCCCAATTTATCTGATTGTTTCCGGGATCAGTGCGCTATTCTTCCTGATGGTATTGCTGATTCCACGAACTTCAGACGAGAACCACATTCTCAATAAATTTCACCAATTTTTCACCCACTTGGAATCGTTGTTTTCGTTCATCTGGTTTATAACAGGTAACTACGATACTGTTTGAGTGAAACTTGTGATATCTGCTGGACGTCTCATTTCTTTACACTTTGCAATTTCGCCCTTTTCCCTGGAGCATCGGATTTTTCATTTTCAACAGCCAGTTGACAAGAAATACCGTAGTACCATACTGTCCCCACATGTGGAAACAGGCCATTTGGCCCAGCTAGTCCACACCGACCCTCTGAAGAGCTCCCCACCCAGCCCCACCCTTTCCCTGTAACCTTGCATTTCCCATGCCTAAACCCCACTAACCTGCACATCCCTGGGCACTATGGGACAATTTAGCACGGCCAA